>NC_089205.1:15553822-15636026 GCF_963930695.1 Labrus bergylta | reverse complement strand
GAGGCACGGAGAGGTGAAGTTACGAAGAACACAAGCAACAACCAGTCAACCCTTTTGTTGTTACATTTTAAACACAGACTAACACAATGCCACCTCAGCAACTGGGACACATCTTGCATCCCTTGCCTCAATTTATGTTGATGCATTCACAAGGCAGGGTAGGAATGCGCCACAGGCTCGCATCTCTCAAGAAACCAATGTCCTCTTAGCATTCTTACATCATGTGTCTAGTGCTGATGGTGAGATGATGACGGAAACTGTCGTTCTTTTTTTTCTAATTTTTCTGTTTACTGAAATTCATCAGAAACAGTGAAGCTTCCAGTGTATTTCTTAGAGATGATATATTTACACACACACACACACACACACACACACACACACACACACACACACAACACACACACACACACACATCCTTGCTGCAGATCTGCTTCGAGAAGCTTCAGTAAAAAGACATCAAGAAAGCAACAAGCCCTCGTAAACAAATACTGGCCATTAATGTGTATCCATGTGTAATCACTGGTGTTTATATGAGTTAATCATGGCTAAGGCATCTTTAGAAAGGGGGAAAACACTTGAGATTGAGGAAAGATGTTGGATTTGGTGGTATTTTCCCTTTAAGATAGAGATCCTGATCAATGCTTTTCTAATAATGCAACGTGGACATTTGTGAGGTTAGCTCTACACCGTAACAACATTTATGTGATTTTATACTTGGGTACTTACCCTATGTTTAGTTAGTAATTGTTGAAAAAAAAAGATTATTTCAAGATTGAAATCTTGAGTAATGTATAAATTCCTGTGCAAAGGGCAAGTTATAATAGAATTGAGTTTAACTATGTCAAGCTATGTTATTCGTGTATGCTCAGACTAAGATTATAGACCAATGCTGTAGGACAGAAGGTCTTTTATACATTTTTGACTTAGGGCATGACTGAGAAACCATACCCTTAACCCCACCATCTCTGGTTATGAATCTAACATACCCTGTATGTTAGATTCACTTGTATTTTACTTGGGGATGAAAAGGATTCATGTGGGTCTTCTACAATCAAATGTCATTGTTTCGCAGTGGGAAAAAGTTGCCATATTCACAAATACTTCAAAATTATGAAAATTCTTTGAATGTTTGAATATAGATACAAATAAATTATTCTTGGATGATTACAACAGATATTTATGATCTCCTCTCTTTAGAATCCTGAAAATTCTAAAAATTTGTATCCAGACTTATGGTGAAACAAGTTCATGCTTGTCTTGAACCGTATACAATACAAGCACAAACAAGGTCTCTTTTGAAAGCTAACAATCTGTAGTTTGGAATATGTTGAAATTCTTCAAAAATCATTAAGGACCTGTGTCCACAGACAGCGTTTTTGGGGCTGGCAGTGCCCATTTCAAATACAAAACCAATGTATTTCAAGTGCTCACTATCCTGAGAGCTGAAACGCCCTCAGCGTCAGCCGTTTTTTTGTCACTGCGCTCAAAACCCTCTCAGTTGAAAGAAGTTCAACTTTTAGAACAGCGCCACGATTGTCAATATCAATTCTCCCTCACCAGCCAACTAAAATCAAGAAAGGGTGGGACGTCTGATATCAGCTTTGTCAACAACAATGGCGTAGGAGACGCTAGTTGTTTGACTTGTCCTTTTGAGAGTACGTACAATTTTCCAGGTGTAGAGCTGCTGCTAATGCCAGGACATGACTCCTTAACATTATTTGAATGTTTCCTTGGTGATAAATTAAATGAGGACTTTACTTTTCTCCTCTTCAGCTTTGGTGTCCCACCTTTCACAAAAGGCCTGAGGGGGGAATTTGTTGATTTGGCATAAGAAGCACATAATGTACTTCTTCGACATCAGTTAAAACTTCATTGAAGCTTACTAATGCAAATTGCAAATCAGCAGGCTTTACGGTTCATCACATCTGCAACACATTTAGTGGCTGCTCTTACCCACTGCGGTTCAACAGCTAGTTAAAACTGTTAAGTGATGGGTTTTGGTCTATGTGAATAAAATTAGAGCTGAAATACAAAATCATCCCTTACAGGACCTTATGTTTCTCTTCGATGACATGACAATTTTTTTTGTAAAATAGGTTATTTAACTTCTTTAATAAACAATTCCCCTTATTTTCTATATTCTTTATATATTTGCTTCACCAACATTACAGCCGTTATTGGGTAACAATGTGCATTTAAATAATGTGTGCACTGCTAAAGAAACTCAAGAGTGAATGAGAGAACCTAATTCTTCTAATGCGTTTGAGCTAAACTGGATGATTAAAATGTCTCTGATGGTTGAGGCATCATACCTCAACTGTGATTAAAAAGAAATAAAGCCTGAATGAATCAGCATAATAACCAACGATAAAGAATGCAGCGTGCGTTGCCAACCTTCCTTCGTAAAAGAATGATTTGCATAACAGTGTAAGCAAGCCCCTACGTGTTGCCCTTGGTTTGACGCAGTTATGTGTATCAGTGAAAACGTAATGCTGCTATTTCCTGTATCTCCTGTTACCAAACAGCACAAAACAATGATTTCATTTAAGTTCAGCAGCAAGCCAGTCAGTTGGAGCCACACCTTTTCCATCCATATATCTCACTGCAATACATAGTCTTTGTTCTGACTTCTAACTGTCCCGTCGCTGCTCTTCCTTTGTTTCTCCCTCACCCTAAATTATGACCTTGCTTGTGGAGTACATACTGTAAATCACTCTTTTAAAGAGATTCCATGAAGCAGTCTGCACCTCTGTAAGGCAAGGAGCAATCTGGAAACCTCTCAATGCCAGGTAATGGCACTTCAAAGCCAAACAGAGAAAATACTCAATGCAGTCACACAGTACAACAGGTGGGGGACTTTGTGCTTTGCGTGAGCAAGACTGACTCTCACAGATGAAATTGACAGCCTGAAGCCATGAGTCAGTGAGTTCAACACTGGCAGACTGCTGAGGATATTACCAAAACCATCCTGGTCATTCAGGATCAAGGTGATGCACTCAGCTAAATCATAAAGACGTTAGGAAGCATCAATGTCCCTCAACTTTCTAGCTAGATGAAGTCAATTAAGATGCAGATGGTAACTACAAAATATATATTTTATTGTTGCTGTTTCATTTTATAGAATGCATTTGCTAAGTCTTTACATACTACAATTCATAATAAGTTAATCTATGTAGGTCTTCATATTGAACCAAGACACACTAACCGCTATGTGAGGCACAATTGTTCAAGAAGCTAAATGCTAATCGATGACAAAGCTGAAATGCTACAGGTGTAAGGTTTGCATGTTGCTAACATTTCCTGACTCGCCAACAGACTGAGTGCAGCTGTTGCTAATGGAATTACTGTTACTTTTGAAGCAGTCATATTAAAGTACAAGACAAATGATGACCGTTTCTGATGACAAGTCAGAGGGTCACTAAAGAAAGTGAATTTCTTTTGTTGGGATATCTTTTCCAAATTTTGATGGCGACCAAAATTAAATTTACCCAATGGAGACCACATCAAAAGTCAAAGGATTGCAAAGTCAGTATGGCTTTATCTCTTTGGACTTTTATGTGCAATCTAAACATCCCCATCATCCAATGGTTGTTAAAGAGCCCATATTATGCCCTTTTTGGGGTTCTTATATTTAATCTATGTACCTACTTTTGTACGTTCACAATAGCTAAAGTCCGAAAAAAGTGTCTGTTTTCATGTACTGCTCCTCCCTACTCCCTCTACGCTCTGAGTCCATCAGCTACGCTCTGCTGAGCCCCCACTGTTAGATCCCACATGTGCCAAGTCTGCTCTCATTGGTCTGCCGATCCGCTCTGTTGTTATTGGTCAGTTGCTCAGCACGGTTCTCAGAAATGTCCCGCCTATTTTACCATATTGGGAATGCAGCCACTGGCTCCGTCCAAGGGGAGCATAAAGATTAGCACCTTAGCACTACTGTGCTACCGCAGGCTACGGCATATCGTGGGCGTGCTACAGAGGTTAACGGGCGTGCAACATGAGCTGCAGGGCTTGCCACAACGAGCCAAAGGGCTTAGATCAGTGCTCTCACACTGACAATGACGTCGGACTGACAATTTTTATCAAGGGGGGCTAGAACCGAGCGTTACATGCAGCTAATGCTACAGCTAACAGGAGGACATAGGAGAAGCCGCGTTTCCACGGACTTTAAATTTTTGCACTTAGATGTGCCTAAACATGCACAGGACACTTGGAAAACACACTAAAGGGCATATAAAACCAGAAAAAGCATAATATGGGACCTTTAAGATATACAGTATGATTCTGGACTGAGTGGTGGTCATTTTTAGAGCAGCATATACTGTTATCTTGTCAAAGCTCCCTAAAGTTCTTAAATATTCAAATGATTTAATAAGTTGAATACTTTTTTTTTCCACATGACAAAGTTCAATGACCCTGTGGTGATGGTACATGTAGTTCTTTAAATTTGTGTGTAAATATTTTTCTTATTGTCAATAGAGTTGGACTTTCAGGTAAACCTTTGAACAGGAACTGTTAGTTTGCAGGAGTTTTACCTATAACCATCTTTCAGTCACTGTCTCACTCTGGAATGCTGACTCTTCTTCCGATCGTATCCCCTTCAAGTGTACATACAGTATGTCCCAACACATTAGTTTCCATCTAATTTTTGTATCCACATGTCTTTTTCCAAATTCGCCACATAAACTTGTACAAGCTTCTTAGTTCTAGTTCTCTCAGACTGTCAGTGAGACATCAGTCACAGGGGAGTAAGGGGAGAACCTCTGTCACTTTAAGAAATGCCTCTGGCAAAAAGAAACTGATTAGTAGTGCTGGCAGCCAACCACGTGGAGTGCTGTAAGGAGACTGAAGCCAATGAGAAGCCCTGCTGGGTGGAGGTTACAAAAGAAGTCTGAACCCAATGACTCAGCAAAGTTGGGTGCGTGTGAGATGACACTTCGCAGCGATTTAAAGGGCCAGTGTGCCGGCTTGCAGCCATCTGAAGGAAGCTGAAAAATGTACTTTCAAAATCAGGCCAAGTATTTGCTCCCTCCCCCTTGAGCTGATCACAAAAGTATGTGGCACAGGTTGTTCAACATGCCTGTTGGTAAAGAGAGAGCAGAGTCCGATAGAGGTCTACACCAAACCTTGGGTAACATCTGTGGGGATTAATTCTAATGATAAGTGTTGTGGCACCAACACATTTTCTTGGGCAAATATGAGGGGGGTACTTTAGTGACCAGGAAGATACTGAGTAAGAGGCCCCCATATCACTTATCACAGCATAGCAGCTGAGTAGAGGTTGCAGGGCTCAGTTTCAGGTCTATTTGTCACACACTCAACATATCTGTACGTTGTGTCAGGAAATTCTTTGCTCCTTCCTCAGGCACTGTGCTTGACAATAATAGAAAATATGTCTAAAAAATATAAATATGTCTCGATCAGATCTCAGAGATTTGTCATTGGGGCAATTAAGGATTTAAGGCATTTTTAGTGAAAGCTATTGGAAGTGTACCAGCTTTAAGGAGCCTTGTCTGTTTTATGTCTTGTCAGTTGTCCTGCAGGAGATTTTCTCTACAACGGTCGACACCAACCATACTGGTATGCAGCAATAACAGCCCCACAAGCAGAGCCAGCGAGTTCACCCTATTGATTAAGGCTTGATCTGGGAGGAGGATGTAAATTTGATCAAATTCAACACTGAATGGAATACAGCTTGTTTAGGTTACTGAAGCAAAGGCTGCTCCAAAGCAATAATCAGGGACCAAAGAATATAGAATAAAAAATATTTGGGAAGTATGATAATCAGTTTTATAATGGTATACTTGACTTTATTAGAGAAAGAAAAGACCAGCAAAGTCACATCCATTGGGGTGGATGGATGGCTCAGAAAACTTCAAACAGAAGACCTCTGTTGGTGTCCTACAAACATTTTTTGACTCGTTTATTGTAATCTAATTTGTCTGCGATAATTATTTTCCCCAAATCAGGAAAACTATACCATTACCTCTATGTTTAATTAATTTAGCATGATCATCATGTAATGATGCCATTACAGTATTAGATGATGCTGGTTATTTGTACAAATCTGCTCTCCACAAAAAGATAATGGTAAGGCTTGGATTAGGGTTCATATAACCTTAAACAATCACCCAATACAGGTATGATCAGAACCCTGCACTGTTGGATGGAAAACCTGCCATATAACAATTAACCTTCAATTGATGTGATGTTAAGCTACTTTTAACTTCATAATTGTTGTTTATAATAGGACACAACTAGAGGTCATCTGTCATTGTCTTGAACATCATTTCACTTGGTAAATGTTTTTTCTTACTGAATGTGGAGTATTGGCTTCAGCTCAAGTTCCTGGGCTTCAGCAAGTTCAGTTCAAGTATAAATAGCATCTGATTTGGTATCTTTTTAAGTTTAGTTCCGGCCTGATTTATATTTCAACTCACTCTCTGGAGAAAATCACTGCAAGGATATATTTTTATTTTCTTCTATTAGTAATATTCTGTACGTTCCTTTTATCAGTTTTCTTGGAATAAGACTAGCTGAGTCACTCTCCCACAGATTTGCATTTGGTTTTGAGTTGGCCTTTTCAGCTCTGTTAAAGATTGAATGACCCACATTGTGATTGGGTCAGGCACTGTTCCTTCGTCCTCTTTATACTGTAACACTGAGCAATATTGTGAACACGTCAAGTCTGGGAGACGCAGTGGAAACTTCCATTAGGACACAGGAGAAGTATACTCCTGAGTATTGTTCTGGTCAGGCCTGCAACAGTCAGCATAGAAGAGCACACCTCTGTGACAGGACTGGATCTATATATATATACTGTAGCTAGCAGTAATCCATCCACTGCAGACATTTCTAGCATCCGACCTACCACTGCAAGGGGAGACGAAGCTTCTTCAAGATATAGTTCATCTTATGAATTTGGGAAATACGCTCATACCCTTTCTTGCTTGGGTTACCCGCAATTTCCACGTAGTTTGTGTGTGCCGCATTCCAGAAGCATCGCGCACTACAGCGCCATTTGCTCCTTCTCTAGTCAATAATTAGTAGTCAACGCAACACATATCTTTTATTTATTCCCCAAGCTCTTGGAGTTCTCCTGTGATCGTGTGGACTTGTGTCTAGAGCTGCTCATGGCTGCACTCTGCTGCGCTCCCTCTCTAGTTACTGGCCAAGTAAGGTATGGCATGTGCTGTGGACGAAGTTTTTTGCACAGGAGACAGTAGGACATGGTCCCATGAGTGCCAATGGTCCAAATCTCCATGTCAAAGGCTTGAAATGTCAAAAATCTTCTAACTGCTAAATTCAATTAGTCGATTCTAAATTGAATCTTACTGAAGAATATAATTGAAGTCTTAATGTAATTCACAGATTTTTATATAATCCCTCTGCATTCCCTGGGTTTTTGTCAAGGCCAGTGTAACAGACCCCTTGGCCTTTCTGGAAAGCTCATTCATGTTGACAAATCTAATAGGAAAAAATGATTAAATAGGCGACAATGGATGCCTTGATTATTCTTTTTTACTTTCAGGAACAGTTTAAAGGGTTTAAATACACAGTATTCTGGTCATAATTGTCAGCCAAATAAATTCACAAACATGCCTGAGCATATATGCTTGTTTAAAAAAAAAATCTAAAGATGGAATTCACTTGAAAACAATACCAAAGTGCACAGATGCCTGATGACTTGTTATAGTCTACTCATGCTACAAGGTGATTGAATAACAGTCATGACTGTTGGAGCTGAAGGAATAGTTCTGTTCCTATAGATTAGACATTGGTCCAAAGTTCTTCTGCTCTCGTAGTTGTGCTCGTTGTACTCTTGTGCAGTCAGTGTACAGTAACCTCTGCCCTCACACTCCTCCACCTCTCCACGTTGAGCTTATTTGTTCCAGGACATGTTCTCACTTAAACTCTGAACCCTTTTAAGAAATGGCCTACTTTCTTTACAGCTGAAGAAAAACCAGAATCAGCTCTTTCCTCATTGATTCATGTGATCAACATCCAGCTGCTTCATAAGCGTGGCAGAGATATTAACCTTAGTCATTCATGTGCTGAAGCCAGAATTAACTGCAAGTTTTCAAACTGCATAGTCACAGCTAACATAATAACCTCTGAACTTCAAGTGTGGCCGTTTATTATGTGACTTTGTTCTGTGTCTCAGTTACATCATTCTCCTACTTATTACCAAGTTTCCCTCACAACAGAGAGGGAACTCTGATCCTTTTGCACACAAGGATTAAGACATCCCAGCAGTCCTAAAGCATGTCTGAATTTCAGAGGGACAGCATTTCCATACGGTTTATCTTGGTTGCCACATGCAAGGCCAAGGCCTACTTTCTGATATGATTAGCCTTGCTGGTGGAAAAAGGAACACATTATCCTAAGACAGTCTGATCCAACCTCCAATCTTTCCAAGGAAACATGTTTGTCTGCTGCTTAGAACTTACTACTAACGATTATAGTGATGGAAATGTGAACCTTCCTACTGAAAAGGAACATAATGTAGCAGGGGATTCTAAAGCTAACAGATGGGGACAGGCTTGCAGAAAAGTAGCTGCTGAAAGTGATGACATCACACTGATAGGGAGACTTTGAGAGAAGACGTGCAAGTGACAAGCGGTGGCTAAGGAGCTGTCAGGCCAATCTAAGACATTTTATGTTTTGCAACAAAATTAAATATTAATATTGTCCAAATCTTTTTTTTCCATTTAAACACTTTATGTATTAGTGTGTCCCAGTCAGTTGGCACCCTCAGCAGCACTCTAATAAGTCTGCTTTCCATGCTGTGACATCATGTGACAGCACTGCGGCAGACAGACCAGCGAGAGGCCCCAGCTCCGACTGGCACTTGGTTTTCCGACATGCACTCTCATGGATCAATAACCTCTTACATAACATTCTGGTTTGGACTAGAGGCAAGATTCCAGCTGACTGGAACATGTGACAGAGCTTTGACTGTGTTGACCCACATTTTCCCCTTCCTCCCAAAGATCCCTCCCGCCTCTCCCCTCCTGCCGTCCGTCTCCTCTTCCTTGCAAGTCACTCCATTAGCCCAAACCCCTCTCTACCCCTTCACACCCTTCAGGAAAGCAGCCATGCAAGCAGTAAGATCCAGACTTGGGTGGGTCAGGCCTTTTCTGCAACATGCCTAGACAGGCACCCAGACAGAACAAATGAAACACTCAGGGAATAGCTGATGGCTGAGTAGTGGTTTGTACTGGGACAAATTACATAATTCATATAGTGGTGGTCATGGCTAATGTTTGACTATGTAAGGTATAGCTGACATTTTCAGGGTTGGGGCTTGATGCTTTAATTTAATTTTGGTAATTGCAACTGAGTTTCTGATACTTGGAGCGCTCTATTTTCTTGACAATGAGATGGCCAGCTCGTTAGCTGTCTAACAGGAAGTTTGATGGAGGATTATATAAATTACTCTTCTGTGCAAGCAGAGGTCAAAGCTACAGCATTCCTGAAGAAATACATAGGGTTAAAAGATGTGGATAGACATCATTTTTTTAAAAATCATTTATCATTTTTGTATTGTTACACAATGTCAAATTAATGATAAAAAGCACAAATGACCTTTTATTTGTTACCTCAGCAATAGGCAGCAATATGTCCAGCTTCCTTATTATAAATCACAGCTTCTGTATCATTTCTAGAGAACACACCAACAAATACTTTCTGAAATCAAACAAATTGGTTAAACTTGAAGATCTGATCGATTAAAATAATCTTGTCATTGATGTTTGGGACAAAGTTTGGTTCTTTACCTTTTAATATATTATTCACCATAAGAGATAGTCCAGTAGAACACATAAAAAACATGATTTCAAGTGAAATTCTTTTAGAACAACATTCAATCAAAGATATGTTTTAATTTATGGAGAAAAAATGTGGAATTGTCAAGAGAAAGCCTTACATTGCTGTATAAACAATGCTAGATAGCCAACAGCAGATGGCCTTCATTTAGTTGAGAACATAATCTAACATTCAAATTCAAAAAAACTTTATTTTTCCATTAAGGAACTTAATTTATGTAAAAGCATCAGTGCAAACACAACACAAAGCTAGCAGAATAAAAACAACGAGACAATGTACAAGTGAAATGTTAAAGACAGTTTAAAATATTCTCAGTAGAAATAAGTGAGACCAGAAATGTCCATAAATAAAAAAGAATTGTGTGGGAAGTGTGTCAAGCACTCAGACAAGTTTAGGTGTTAATAAGTCTGACTGAAGTGGGCACAAAGATGGACATGGAACACGTTGTCTTGAGAGGTAGAGATCTGTCCTTTGTCAGTACCTCTTAACCCTGGTGAAGGTGTTTGTGAAACTTCAGTGGTAAGTTTTTCTTACCACTTCTTTTTTTTTCATTTCAACAGAGTGGTTGTCATAGATTTTGGTTTAGTGAAGGCACATTCAGCTAAGCTGGGCTGGATATCGAGAAACCAGCAATGTTGTTGAAACCTTCACAATTTAAGGGGATTATTATTATTATTTTTTCTTCATGAGTAACATGTAACAAGTAGCTCCTCATATATTTCGAGTCACTTGCAGAACAACACTGAATATAATGTATCAATGTGTTATTTTCTTTGGCTGTTTGTTGGATTTTTCACATTGTGTTCAAGGTGTTTGGTGTCTAACTTGTGTTTCCATTCATAACATAGCCTTGTTTTGCCTTGAGAAGAGGAGATCACACACACACACACACACACACACACACACACACACACACACACACACACACACACACACACGCACACACACACACACACACACACACACAAAAGATGCAGCAGGTTGTTGCATTGTCTCTGTAAAGTTCTGTGAAGTTACTTAATCAAAATCTCAGATGGTATTATAAGACAGAATTCAAATGAGGTGAACACCATCCTGGTTTCCTGCCGTATTAATCTGTTTGACTTTGAATTACACTAAGCTGATTTTCTCCCCACAGGTGTCATGTTTTGATGTTTGTTTGCTCAAACTTCCCCCACACAAGTACCTCTGAATCTTTGGAATCGTTTTGACAACTTACTATTAGCAGCTGACTGCTTTTTCCCTGACCTTATAATGACGGTCAGTAGTCACAAATTTGCAAATAATTGTTACTCATATCTACCGCAGAGGATGCATACTGTCTAAACTAGTACACACTGCCTCCATGATATAGTATTATGGAACTTTAAAGTGTGATTCTTATAAAAGCTCTCCCCTTTTTCTGTCCAACATTGCTTTTATGTTTCCAACTAACAAGCAATAAAAGTATTAAATCCTTTCTTTTAAGATTCACTTTAGGGCTTTGGGGCCTTTGTTTGACAGAACATATAACAGGAAATGTGGGGAGAGAGAGAGTGGGGATCAGAGTTGAACCTACAACCAGTGCGGTGAGGTTTCTACTAACTGGGCTAAAACCGGCGCCCCAACCTTAACTGTGAACTATGTAACACATTTTGCAAGCACTGACTGAGCACTGCGCGGACTGACACAATTGTTCCACTCATAGCTACAGTAGCTGTATGCTGGAGCTGCTGAGACCTTTCAGATCAACAAAGCAATATAATCATCGACTTGTCTTGGCTGCTGCTGATACAAGCTCTACATAATTACTGCTGTCGACAGTTCATCCCCATGCAGAAGAACACTAACACTAAAAAGGCAACCTAGAGAGATTCTGAAATCGTTAGTTTCAAATATTTTTCCATCAGACAATAGCTGAGGAGCCGGACAATTCGCAGACCTCATGTTTGATTTCCTCTGACCAGGGCCGGCCCGTGGCATAGGCAATATAGGCAAATGCTAGGAGTGCCAGCCTCCATAGGGGGCGCCCCAAATGAGTGCGGCAGAAAAGTTGAAGATAAGAAGAAGAAGTAGAAGGAAAAATGCGTTTAAATATCATTAAATACTATTTATCTAATATAATTGTCATGCTATCATTTAGTAATGATACAAAAGAAGCCATGAAAACACAACTATCATGTTTAAAAAGGCTCTATTTTCTTGCCTCCTGCTTGTTGCTCATCACAACGCTGCTGCTCGTTACCTGTTTGTTACCTGTTCGTTACCTGCTCCTTGTGCGGGGGGGTTAGGGTTATTAGAAGTGAGAGACACTGACCGTACGGATTTATATCACGTTTATAAATGACCGTAATGTAAACAACAACAAAGCCTTCCGGAGCCCAGGGACGAAAAAGAAGAAGAGGAGGAAAAATATGAAAAAGACACAGAGGTAATGTGCTGCACAGATCAATGATTTATCTGTTGTATTTAAGCTAGCTTGTTATGGATGGATGATAGGCTAGTTACGTCAGTGTTTCCTAGCTCGACTTAACATCAGTTATTTCCACTGTGCTTTTATTAGGTTAAGATTATTCATGTTAAGAAAATAACCAGTTTAAGTAATACACTTCTTCTTTTGTTCTTATGTTGTTTGGGACCCAAAACCTACTAATATATTTATTGACATCTTTGTGTACTAAGTTTAGATTTCACCCTAGTCGATTAAAATTTTTATTTTCCTGTTGTCATTAATAGTTTTAAGCTCTTGCCTTTAGAGTATTGATGTCTAAGAGCATGAATGCATTTTGTGCATGAAGTCCTCTCTGAATAGATGTGTGTGCATGCTGTAGGTCCGGTAAGGAAAACGTTTGGGGTCGCCTGAAAAACTATGCTGAGGTTTCTGTACTGCCCTGGAGACAAAACAATATTTTGTGTTCACACTATATTATAAAATGCCCATCGTTTCACAAATGCTCATCTTCTCTCTCCGGATGCAATCAAAACATTTAAAACCATCCCCTGCTGTACCTGGGCCGTCTGTGTTTGACCACTTCTGCTCCCTGCGCTGTTTGATATTGTTTGTTCTACTACACTAGTTATTTGTATTTATTTATAAGAAATATTAGAGTTATTATCATTTTATTCATGTTTGTTTTAAGTATTTTTTATTTTAAAATAAATAAATAATGTTAAATATAAAACTGTGTGCCAGTGTGTTTTCTTTAAGTGGATGAATGTAATGTATTAGTAGTCAAACTGTCTGCAATTTAAAAAAAAAAAAAAACTGCTAAAATCTTGCCTATAGCACCAAAATGGTTAGGGGCGGCTCTGCCTCTGACATTATAAGACACTTTGCTACCTGCAGACATCGTCAAGCCTCCATGCTGCAGATCCTCTCATAGTTAGATCACTTTAGGTGCCAATTAATGTCAATAATGTATTCAAAATTTGATTTCACATTTTGATTTTGAAGACGTTTATTTTTCCTGTGAAAATGATACACACATATAGTAACGTACACACATAGCATTGAGTCAAACAACAGATATCATCAGCAACTTTGGTTAGCTTACAGTTCAATAATTTAATACAACATGTAAACCTTCTTCTCTTTATCTTGGTACCGGCATGTTTGTGTGCCATTCTGTGTCTGAGGTGAAAGGTGACAAGATTGACACTGAAAAATTGGAAACCCATAAGACCGATACGGAGACAAAATGACATTCAAAAGGCAGAAATCATGACTCATGTTGAATTAATCTCACTCTAAGTTTAATAACTCGGCAAACAAAGACACACTGTTTCTTTAATTCTGTTCTCGTGACTTATTTTGTCTCTCAGTAGTCTTTCTTGGGTATAGTTTATGGGTAATTAGAAGATACTGAATTGCACTGGGCCTGCAGTTAGTTCTTTAGGAAGTAGCAGTGACTCATCAGTAGCTTGCTTCCTGCTTCTATAAATAGCCAGTTATTCACTAGCTTCATTCACATGAGGTACCAATCAGACTACAGAACCATGTCTGTTACTGTAGACTTAAATGTCAGTCTTCAGGCTTGTTTCTCTTCCCTTAAACAGAATGGAGATGTCTGCACTTCTCAAGTTTAAAAACCTCTGTGTTTAGAAAGTCAGATGTTTCAAACATTCAAGTTTAGATGAAATGTTAAGTTGGAAAAGGTTCATACAAAAAAAATATCAAACAGCACGCACATCAGAATCGTTGAGTACTGGGTGCTGGACAAAGAATATATATACTAAGACAAAAGGAAGACTAAGTCTGCACACCAGAATCTGCTCCAATTTACATTTAATGAAATATATCACCACAGAGGTGAACTGGAGCAGCTTCTGGTGTGCAGACTTAGTCTTCCTTTTGCTTAAGTTTAAAAAGGTTAACTGACATTTATGCATCCTAAAGGTTGCTCAAGGAACCTTATAAACTATTTGTGCCTTGAACAAAGTAGCTCAAAGTTAGTTAAGTCCATTTAAACCACAACTAATTCAAATTGTAGTTAGCATCAGTGTTTTATAGTCAAGAAAATAAATATTGAGTATATTTAAAGCTGTTAAACATGTCAACTCTCAGTGGCTTATTATTAAAATATTACAAATTAAGACCAGTTACATCATTTGGATATCCTTTCATTACTTTCTTACACTCTTTCTTGGAGAGGAATACTGATAGGAATGAAAGGCGGGGTGACAGAGGAGAAGGCAGGGTGCCACAAATAGGGTGGGTGATGCTGGTGGTGGGTGGTGTGTGTGTGTGTGTGTGTGTGTGTGTGTGTGTGTGTGTGTGTGTGTGTGTAGCAGGACCCGGCCAGATGGACTGTGATGAGACACATCAGTGAAGGAAGTGAGAAAGTAGGCTGGTATTTTTCCAGGGAGGATCGCTTTGCACGTGCATGCACATACAAACACACACACTGACACACACACTCCTCTTCTGTCTCTACCCTCTGTTTCAACCATTTTTTTTTTCAACTTTGCCTTCTTTGCCTGTTCATTTCTTACTCTCCTTTCCTCTAATTCATTTTCGACTTTTTTCCTTCCCTAAATCTTTCCACTCCCACTCTTTTCCTCCTTGTCCCCTACATTCCCTTCTCCCTTTCCCCTTCACTCCTTTCCTGTCTCCACATCTCTCCTCCCCACCTCCCCTCAGTCCCATCTGCGGCCCTCGTCAAAGCCGTCTAGCCCAGACAGGCAACAAGGGCAAGGAACGTCCTGGGGTGATGTGACGCCTTGCTATCGCACACACTGATATGACAGCGTAAGACTGACAAAATGTCTGAAAGGAAAACTTTTGTTCTTGTTTAGACACTTTTTGAGCATTTGGAGACAGATGCCATAGCTGTGTGCCAACATTTATGTTTTTATAAGCGAGAATGAATCCTGGAGTCCATTTTGAAAGCAGCTGCTCATGTGCTGTTTACTTATGTAACCCCTTCACTGTAAAACGCAGCAGAACAAGAACAAACTGGCTGCCTGGTACACAGGCCCTGCCCTCACTGCTGCACCGTCAGACAAGTGTGAGTTTCTTTTGTCTTTCCTCATCTACAAAATTCAAATGAGACATCAGAAAATGAAAAGAGAGACAGAAAGAGTAAGACTCTGAGTCTTATAGCATTATGTCGTTGTAGGGTCACAGTGAGCTGGGCTGTTGTGCTGAAGATGAGGGGAAAGATGAGCCCTGCTGCGCCCTGGTAGCCCACCTGCTGTTCTCTGGCCCTCATCTGCTGCTGCGCTGTCTCACAGCACAGTGGCTTGCACAAGAGTCTTATCGGTTACACAAGACGAAAGGAAAAAGAAAAAGGTAGAGAGATGAAAAGATCTAGAGGAAATGAAAACATAAATGAGAGATATTTTGAGAGATAATTGATGCCCATCTTCCTTCTTTGAAACAGTGTAACTTACCTGTATTGATCCACATTGGGGGATATTCACTTGGTACTGCATCACAAAAAAAATACATTTGAGGAAAAATGTGTCAAATGATAGAAAAAGATAGTCAACAATACAACCAGTGATAACGTTCAAAAACAATATAAACAATGTCAGTTGTTTAAAGGTATTTTTGGGAGGAGTGAGTGAGGGATGACATGCATCAAAGAGTTGAAGCTAGATTTGAACCCATGCTGCTCGGGCGAGGACTATAGCCTCTGTACATGGGGCACGCAACATAACCGCCAACCTTTCTGGCGCCCCTAAACGATTTTTGCATAGTTAGATAGGACTAAAACACAAAAATGCTGAATATTATTGCGCAGACGTTTTTTTCATATAATAATTAGAGGAAAAAGATGTTATGAATTTAAGGTTATTCAAATAGAAACATATTTCTAAGAGTGATCTCTACTATAACTCAGTTGAGTTCAGTTTTTTTTTTTCAGTATAATTGCACTTAGGGGAAAGGCACAAAAGAATTGAACACATCATCAGTGACTCACATGGCAGTTATTTTAAAGATCAGACATGCCAGTAAGGCCACCATGTTTTCTGTCTTGTAGGAACTAAGGTAAAATAATAAACCGGGATTGACCCATCTTGCAGCTTGTACTTGTCTAATAGGTTGTTTTGGTTATATGTGCCAGGGCTGTTTGGACTGTGTGCAGAGACAGTTTGGCCGACCAGGCTAACTGTCATGTTGCATTATATCTCCCAGTGTTAGCTGACTCCAATTTAGCCTGGAGGAGAGGTGGTTACCTACCAGCAATCTCATCGAACAGAGAAGAGCATGCTTATACATGCAACATGTGCAGGCTAATATGCACGCAGTCGTATAGGGCCAAACACTGACAAGCACTTTGTTTTTTTTTGTCCCCTTCGTTTTCAACATAATCCCCCTCACATGTCTCCATTGTCCCTTCTCTTGTCCCTTAACAAAAATGACACGCACGCAGTAACTGGTGGACATGCCGAGCTAACCGCTGCTTGCCAGCAGAGAATGCCACACCCTGTATAACCCATGTAATGTGACAGTTGAGGAATTTGCTGCAGGCTAGCCATAATACTTGCAGTCTGTGTCTGACATACTTAGACGTAACCAGCTGTGTAAATGACAAGGGGAAATTGTAGAGCTGGAGTCAAGCTTGCTGAGAACATTTTCCAACATGTTGGCTCCTTTATGATTAAAGCAAGTGCTTGATTAAATGCTTTGCATTTTTGAAATACAAGAGTATGTACAGAGGGGAAATAAGAACACTCCCTGACATTTATAGAATGTGCATATTACATTGTTAGATTCCACCCAGAGGACCTCTTAGTTTTCCTTCCGTGGAAAAGAGAGTGACTCCTTCTTTAGGACTTGTAAGGAATTAGAACAATAGTCACTGTTGCAGACAGTTTCAGCAGAGGATGGAACCATTTTAGGATCAAAATATGATTAAACAATGAATCATTTTAAACACAATTTCCGATATATTTTTGAAGGTTCTCTGGAAAGGTACAACAAAGTGTCATGAGTTCCTGGTTAGGTTTTGTATTTTGTTAATTTGAGAGTTTAGATTTCCTTTCTTGTTTGAGTTTGTCTCATTCTTCCCTGGTGTTGCTTGTTCTTTATTTCAATGCTACCTACTTTAGTCCTTACTGTTTCCTGTTTCCTGTTTCATTTTGTCAGGTTGTATCCTCGTTTTTCTCCATGTCCTAGTGTGTATTGTTACTGATACATTCTTGAGTCCTCTGTGTGTCTTTGGTGTTTCCTGTTTTATTTTGTAGTTCTTGTCCCCAATCTTTCTTGTCTTGTCTTACTTCCTCCATTTTGAGTTCCCTGTCTTCACCTGTGTCGTTAAGTCTCACCTGTGTCTGATTACCCCTGTGTCTTTTAGTCTCAGCATTCCAATTCCCTCTTGTTGGCCGTTCGTCATATGTCAAACCTTCTTTGAGTCTCCATGTGAATTTGTTTGTGCTCTAGAGTATTTTGGTTTCTCCCCATGTTTGGACTTCTAGGTTGGATCTTGGAATTTGGACTTGTTAAGAAAGTAAGTTTTGTTTTGCATTTTACCCTTTTTGTTTTAATAAATCTTATCTGTTTAGTTATGTTCCTCATGGTTTAAACCTTATGTCACAAAGCACCAACAGGGTTACCTGCTGATTAAAGTCATAACCCACGCACTGTACAACATGTCAGGAGACTAAAGTGATAAGAATGCAGATAATATGACTTTTTCAAAGCAAATCGGTATCTAATAATGCAAAACAAAATCCAGTTTAGTCTCTGTTCAAATTTCAAAGGTTACCACATTTGCTGTGTGTGTGTGTGTGTGTGTGTGTGTGTGTGTGTGTGTGTGTGTGTGTGTGTGTGTGTGTGTGTGTGTGTGTGTGTGTGTGTGTGTGTGTGTGTGTGTGTGTGTGTGTGTGTGTGTGTGTGTGTGTGTGTGTGTGTGTGTGTGTGTGTGTGTGTGTGTGTGTGTGTGTGTGTGTAGATGTGTGCACGGGAGTGTGTCCTTAAACTTTCTGATGACCTCGGAATTAACTGGATGATTAGCTGAGATTTACACCAACATTTAATCTACTAAAGCTGAGAGCTTAGCGACCTGCGCCTGTTGAAACCTGGCACACAAACTGTAGAGCAGAAAGAGATTTTTGAATTGTTATAAAACTTCCGAATATTCATCATTGTTGAACTGTAAACTGTAAAATAATGTGTTCTACAATTCAAACATTATACACTCTCTGAATAAGTTTACCTTGTTATTTCCCCTCGAAGGATTTCATGTTTCAGATTCTGCAGAATGTTGTTCCTGCATGCGCTGACTCGACACGTTTGTGATTTTGTGAACCAAAAGCAGACAAAAGTGAGAACTATTTGAGTAATAATAAACTTCACACATATTCTAAACACATTTGATTAAAAAAGGTAGGACGCTATCAGATGGGCCACGATCCAAGGTGAAGAGCCAACCAGAGGCACAGAGTTCAACCCCATGGTACACTAACATGTAACATTGTTCACATAAGCTTAAGTTAAACTAAAACATAGCTAACACACAAGTATGGAAGGGAATAATGGCTTCTCTTTGTTAAGACTGTTTGTTTCTTTAAGTATGCCTAACATGTTGTGTCTGTCTAAAGCTATTTTATTTGTCCCAATTAAATTTAAAGCAGAATGTATTTTTTTCCATTTAACTCGCTGCCTTAATGAACATTTTCTATCATTTAGTTGACTGTGAACTATTCTTTTTTCATTCCATTTTTATAAACATAATAGTTCCTCTTGGGCCCAATCTTTAACTTTTTGAAATGCACCAGAAACCCTGTAACAGAAAAATAAATCTTTATTACATTACATTCATGTACATGATACATTCAAACAAACACAAACAAGCTGATCTATTATTTTGGCCTCTTAGAATATATTAGTGTGTGCTTTTAAATTTAAGCTTTGCAGAAAGATAGATCATTTGTAAAGATTTTAATAATCACAATGTGTTACTGAAAAATCTGAGAGAACTCTGTATCAACCACAGACATACAAATATTTAGAGTACTATAATAGTCTTTATCTTGTATTGTTTTTGTTGTTTTGGGAAAGAGACAAATTGAGCCATGAGCAAGCAGGAAACAAGCCACTTACTGTATGTCTGCCTCATCAATTCATATAACTTGAGCACTCTAAACTACTGAACAGTACACCATGAACAGTTCAGTTTGTTCTTGGCCCTTCACTGTGGAGTCATGTGACATAAGATAATCTTTGTAACATAAAATAGAAAAAAATACTCAAGGAGAATCCTAGTTTTTTTTAAAAGTATATTTATTGGATTTTAAAAACTTGTCAGATAGTTTTACAATGCAGGTCCAAATAGTTGAATGACCTCCTGTACATCTGCACAGTATTTATGGACATGTGTCTGCTGAGCACAATTTGTGTGACTTGGCATATATCTATTTAAACTGCCAGCTTAATGTATTCCCCATGTGCTGTGCTCTAATTTTAAACAAGGTGCTAAATATACAGACAGTTTTCCGAGCCAAAAGCAGAGATAGCTGCGTCATTGTGTCTGTCAGAGCAGAGTCGACCCCTGGACAAGTTACAGTGTGGAACATTCCGGGGGAGAAACCTTGTTGGTGCTTCCATCTGCTGGTGGCTGCAGCAGTGCAGGAGGTCTGCATGGAGACATCAGAAGATACAGTTGGGTTATTTGGATGGGCAAGTAGGTCGAGTGATCTTTATTTAAAGGCGTCATTGTAAAACCAGGTCACAGGGAAGCACACATATGTTATAATATTGAAAGGGTTATGGATGTAAAGATGTATTAAATAAGGATGGGATCAGAGCACTAGAGGAGTTTTTTTCCCTCATTATCAGTTTTGATTCACTTTGTTTGCTTTACATTTTGTGTTCAAAGCTATGCAATTGTTCTCTTTGGCCCTGTCAGGCTTTACTTCTCGTCATTCTGTACATATCCGTAACTAAAATAACCAATACATGTATTCATTAAAGCAAAGTGTAGATATATTAAAACAAGCTTGACTTATTTTGCTCACCAAGCAAATCTCATATTTTTTTAAGTAAAACATAAGTACACTTAAATTTTGAATTTACACCCACTTTACAACTATGATCAGAAGGATCAATGCTTGTCCCATCAAAATCCACAAGATGGTGCCCCTGATCAGAGTAATTCAGAGGATCAGAGGAATCTGCAGTTTTGTCGGCTGTGGCTTTTCATTACAGTAAAAGCTACACACTGAAGTACTTTGTTAAGATAAAAGTCGACAGATCATGCCAAATTTATGGCTCACCAAAACATAAATATCGATCTCAACAGTTAGAAATTGTTTTCCCTAATGTTTGACAAAATTTAAATGGCATACGCCTTTACTCATATATAATACGTGGACCATTTCAGCCCAGAATGTCCAGATGTGTATCCTCATAACATAAAAAATGCTTACAGTTTTTCAGCTGAACCTGGCATGTTAAATACTACATTACCAATCTGAGTTTATTGTTCATATTAACAGCCTAAAATTAGAAGATCAAGAACAAAAATGTTGATAGTCGAAGAGTAAATATCGCCTGTGTAAAAGAACACAACATGCAAAGTCACTGTCATACCTAAGTTTCAGTTCTGAACTGTCAAGAGACAACATGTCACACTGAACTAAACGCATGTGCAAGCATACTGTATATAAAAAACGTTTCAGTACAAAGTTGAGTAGAAGGCGTAATGTTTGACCCAGTTTTAATCATTTTGCTATAATATCTATGTTGTTTTATTGAAGTCATACACATATGTAAACAATGAAGGGACAAGAAGTCCAAATCTAAGTCAGTTTACAGTATAACTCTTTGGGATACTTGCAGAGAACCAGAGACAATAAAACCCACACATAGTTATGTGTTGATCACCTTCAGAAACTATGAAGTGACCCAAACTGTAATCATCTTTTCTCTCTTTGTGTCAGCCTGCTGGTTGCCAGGTTGTCTCTCTGTTTTTCAACGAAGAGAATTCATCAGGGGAATAGTTTGATATAATGGGTGATAAACTTACCATTATATCAAACTAAGATAAATGGCTCTTGAGATAGAAAGCAAGAGAAATCAAGAGATTGTTAGTTTAGCATAGCATAAAGAGTGAAACATGGGGAAATGGCTAGCTTGGATTGATCCATCGGCAACAAAAATAAACTTCAACTGGACTATTCCTACATTGCAAATTATTTACTTTTTGTCTTTCCATAGTAGCCTACATAGGATCCCTTACAAAGAACATTATTCTGTCTATGCTCTTCCAAGATTTCCGTTGATGGGATTTATCTTCCACTCTATAGTGGATTGTCCATAATTCCCTCAGCCAATACACAAAGAAGTAAAGCCTGTGGCTGTTTGGCAGCTATTGTCAAGGTGGTGGTGGCTTTCAGTGGCTCTGGTCCTATAAAGCCCAAAACATAGTAGAAGTAAATGGAGGACTGGGTTAAAAACATTGAACAGTGTGATTGACGACACTATACTGTACATACTAGATTGACAAGGAATATTTAGCTGTAAGCTTGTTTTCATGCTAAGGCCTAGCCATAGAAACACCTCTACAATACTCATAAACCACATTGGATCTATACCCCTTACCACATACCAGTATCACCGCTGTCTCCAGTTTCTGAGAGCAAATATAAGGATGTGGCTAGGGTGGAGGGAGGTGTGTTGGTGTAGGGTCAGGACAACAACAACAATACCAATCACTGAAACCAAGTGCTACATTGGAGGGGAGGCTCCCTCCTCTTGCGCTCCACCCGACCCTACCCCACCCCACACCTCTCACATGTGCACACCTTAAACTGGCTGGGTCCTGCAAGTGGCAACTCCTCTTGTGAGGGTTTTAGGTTTGCTGTTGTTTAACCCGGCCAAAGTGAGATGATGGCATCAAGCACCTCAGACTCTCCCTCCACCCTAGCCTCATATCACAGTGGAGTACCGGTCCTAAAACTCCTACTGCAGCCTCTCCAGAACATGAACATTATCCAAACCCTTACCTTTCACACCACAACCTACAAACACAAATCAACACATTAAAATGTACACACACACAGACTACCTTCTCAATCCTATCTTCTCCTTCTCAAGTCCACTGTATAAAACTTACCTTCTCCCCCTCACCTTTTTTTCTGTCCTCTTTTCCTTGTTAGTTTTCTTAATTTTTCTTTCTTCTTTCTTATTGTTTTGTAATGTCTTTGTTTGAGTCCATAGTAGTTTATATCTCAATATGTTGCAGCGTGTTTTGCCTTTACAGTCCTCCTATACTAGTTTTGTATGCATTGTTTTGTATTGTCTAGCACCTATACCACGTTACAAATCAGTGCCTGTGAGGGTCATGAATGAGATATGAGTTAAAAAACTGGACTATTGTAAGTCACAGTGAAAGACACTCTCAGGTAAAAAGTTAGCACTGGAACAAGCACTGGCCTTTCATTGAACATTCCCAATGTTTGATATTCTGGTCACAATACTAAATGCTTAGTTATACTTTATTAGTCAAATAGCTGTTTATGATCACAGTGATGATGTAAGCAAATAATACCTATAATTAGCCACCAAAAATACTGGTCATATAAGGTTATAGCAGCAAAACCTCTGTTCTAAACTGAGAAAAATGTGTTTTACTTTCATTCATTAGGTTTTTTTTCCTTTGGAAATCTAAATAGTATAACTTAAAAACAAGTATCTCATGTATTGTTGCCTTGTGTACTTCAATAAACTTTGTACATTTGAGTCTAAAAACTCTTCATCTCTATTCTATATAAATGTTGGATTTTTCCTAATCAGAGTCTAGTTTGGCCTTCTTTGCTTTTGTTGGAAGGGAACGATAAGATGACATGCAAAGGACCAGGCTTGATATTGAACCCGGGCTGCCGGGATAAGGAATCGGCAATGGCTGAGTAAATGCTTTACCAGGTGAGCTATGAGGACGTCTTCACTGAAAAAGTATGTGCGTCATCCAGTCTCCATTTGCACCTCTTTACTTTTATTTAGATTATCATCACATAGATACTGGGATGATTCAAACCCATTTCTTAAAGGTGTCCCATTTGATCAATTCCCCAACAGAGCTTTGGTCTCATTTAAGAGGCGCAATGATAAAGAATAGTGAAATCATCGAGAATGTCAGGTGCTTTGTTAATTAACTCTCAATCACTTTAATTGAATCTGTCTCTGGTCACTGAGGCAGACTATTGGGCCTGAATTAAATAAGCAAAGTGGGAAAGGGCAACTCTATCTTAATGGTTTGTTTCGCTTGAGGCCAATGAAACACACTTCCATTGCAAACTTGGTCCGCTGTTGGTCATAAATGATGGTGATTAATGTGAACAATAAAACCGAACAGTATGCGTGCAGCTTTTTCCTTTTGCATTGAACCCCTGCTGTCACATGTGCTCATTTTACAACATGTTTAAGCCAGATGTATTTCCAGTAACAAAGACTCACTGACTTACCGTTCTTAGATGACAAAAGAGTTTATCATTGTTTCTGCCAGTTTTTATGTAGGAATAGAATAATGTGCTAACTTCTGGTCCCAAACACATTTTCCAGATAGGACTGATTAAAAGGCTCCCATTTTTTTTGTTTTTAAAATGCACTGACTATAAATCTGAACAGATACATACAGCTACAAACATTTTTTTTTGTACTGGTGTTTGAAGTACAGAAATGGTGACACAGGTGATTCGATCTATCTGCAATGAGAACTACAGGCTTTACCTACCTGTGGCACAGTTTGCAGTATTTTACACCTGTTATTTTACACTCATTATATTCATGACTCTGATCAATCTTGTTGAGCAAATATAAGAAAAGCCCTTTACATTGCTTTGTATTTGTCGTGTCCATAATGAATCTGATTCTGTATCACGCTTTATCTGTATTAATAGGTGTGTGTGTGTGTGTGTGTGTGTGTGTGTGTGTGTGTGTGTGTGTGTGTGTGTGTGTGTGTGTGTCAGTCACAAGATGTTTTTATGTATGAGACTGTGCATCCTCCTCTAGATAATGAGCATATGAATACCCTGTGCGTGTTTGTGTGTGTGACAGTGAGGATGTGTGTTGACAGTGAGACTGCAGGCCCACATTTTGTGTGTGTCTGTGTGTACACTGCTGTGTTCCAGCTGTCTGAGTGGATAAGGCTCAGTGGGCGGACAAACACAGTGTGTCACAAAGACGAACACACACTCAGCAGGGCATGGCTGTGGGTACTGGGCTAGAAAAGGGAGCGTCTGAGAGCACTGACTCAGCAGGGGTTTGCCAAGAGCACAAATTACAACTTAAGTGTGATAAACTTAAAAAAATAAATGAGGAAAAATTATTGATAAATAACATACATTTTTTTCATTTTTCAGGACACATTGACCATACAAAGTGAATATCCCAGTTTGTCATCATTTTTAATTTATTAGTTCATAGTTTTTAACTCCAATCACATACTGTCATATTACACACATTTAAAAAGCGTCTAGAATTTTTATAAAACATGATAATCAGTTGACAAACAGCGCTTTGTAGTTTTTGGTTCTGACTTCTGCTATCCATGAGTCTGAACCTCCTGCTTTAAAAACTGTTATGCTATCCCGTAAAGCTCTTCTAAACACTTTCAACACAATACTATGCATAATTTATCTTCTGTATAATTTATTACCGCGATGCGCTGAGTACCTACATTTCAAGAGACTTGAGAAATGTCTCAGAATTCCTTATGCTGCTAAGTCTGAAACACTCAGTTTCAGTGCCAAAGCAGCCATGCAGCTGCAGCAAAAGAGAATAAGTGATGAGACAGAAAAAGAAGAGCTTTCAGACACTCTGCTCTTTTAAAATATAACCTCATTTCACAGAATTTTCTCTAGAAGTAGACTGGGTGGCAATCGCAGGACCAAAACAGTGAAGGACATCCTATAACTCACGCAGTAAACTCTGTGTACAATAACATCGCAAAGTTTATTTATCCTCTTTGAAATTCAACACAAATTGATTTCAATTTATTTTACTGGATTTACTTTCCCTTCTGTCAGGGCACGGTGCTGTCAACACATTAGCTCCCAAATTAACATCCTTTTTGTCAGAAAAGGAATAACAGTAACATAAAAAAGGTGTCAAGCTTTTAGGTGTCCCATACGACATCGTGCAGTCGTGTTTGCAAGTAGAGAAAAGTGTGTAGAACGTGAGGCAGATGTATGTTTGTGTGACATTAGAACTGTGGGAGAGCTGGCAGTGAAGAGTGGTGTCAGTCTGTTGGAAAATACGGCGCCCCACTTGGAGAGTTTAGTGTCAGCTGTTTGCCTCTCTTGATCTTTTTTACTGTCCCTGTGTTTAATGCCTCACATCAAGCCTATGAGAACAACAAACATTTTTTTCTTTTACCTCAGGTAAGTCAATGACGCTACTTCTTCATAAACGCTGGGTTTTCTAGAAGAGCACTTGAAGCAGTGTATCAAATATGCGGGCAACAACCTGAAACCTTTACATCCAGAATCTAGACGACATCACAAGGCATCAGTGAACTCCATAAACCTCCACAAAGGTTGCTTATCGGGTGTAGGATCTCTGCCAGTTATAAATGGCATGGATGTTATGGGAACACGCTGGCACGCGTTTACACGTGCTGACGCTGCGGTGGCGGAAAACTCTTCCGCCTGCCCCTCCCCCTAGCCCCCTCCTCCTCGCCGCGAGCTGCTTTGCTCTCTCCTCCGCCGCAAAGAAGTCCGTGGTCGCCCTGAAGAATTCCAGCAGGGCTTTGTGGCACCACATGGTCCCACGGTTCGCAGTCGCACTGTTTTGCACCGCCGCAGAACCAGCTGCACTAAATGCACTTTCCTCTGGCTGGGTGGAGAAACCACAGTGACCTCCACGTTCAGTCAGGAGGAGGAAAAAATGTGGGTTCGTCTCAAAGAGTTCCAAGGGGATTGTGGATTGGGTGTCACCTCGGACGGGGTCATCCTGGGCGCACACGCTCAGAACGGGGATAGCTACTTCATCCACGTCCCTCAAGGGTTCGTTGCGTTCCCAGTAAGTGTCCCAGGCACCTGCTGTGTTGTTGCAGCTCCCTGATGGTGCTGCTGAGGCAGAGCTCATTAGTCCAGACTGACAGAACAGCGACTCCTCCAGGCTCCGCAAGGAACAGCTGGAAAACAGGGTGTCAGTCTGTATGGTCTCATGCAGAACCGTCTTGTACCTATGAGTACACACACACACACACACACACACACACACACACACACACACACACACACACACACACACACACACACACACACACACACACACACACACGCGCACAAAAACAAACAAATAAGCAAAATAAAACAAGAGAAAACCAGCACATCAATTCTGAAAAGTCGCATGGGCCTCACAACCCCTCTGTAGCTCTAATTTGAGCATCAGTACCTGGGTCACACTGCCTCTCAGAATCAATGACTTGACACTGAGCCGGCCATCTGTTGCTGCAGTAGCTTGATTGTTTAGTAATTGTTTGTGTCTTTCCAATGGCTGGTTAGGGACTGCTTGCAGCTGTTTCTTTCAATCCCCTTTTAACCATGCCCCCCCCTGCTGGCTCTCTGAAATGTCATCATCGTCCTTGTTTCAGTGTATTCATCATCATTTTATTCATCACCTTGTTTACACTGAGTTAAATCGTCCCCAGGGTGAGTTGACAAGGGGAATTACCATTATCTTCTCTTTACATAGCGCACCTTCCCAACATAACAGGATCCTGAAGAACTGCATCTACACCTTCGAAACATTACCCGCTATCAAATACATAAGTTCAGATATATTTATGCAAGTTACTAATTGTCATTTAAAGGATATTGCAACACAATTTTGTCTTCATGTTTCTGGTTCCCATTGGCAAAGACTAAACTTAATTGGTGACACAATGGATCGCAATATAGCTAAAAAGGAGTAGGACAGAGTAGTCAGATGATGTAGTATTGAAGCCATATATTATGAAACAAAAACCAGACATTAATTCAGGGGACTGGGGTGTGATTCCTATGTGGAACTAAAAGTCATTGTTGACAATAACATAACCTCTCATGCATTTACCTATAGGTAACTAAAGTACATATTTTAGGGGTGGCTGTAGCTCAGCGGTTGACTGGGTCTCCTCTCAACCGATAAGTTGCTCCCAAAAGGGATAACCGTTGGTGCTAGTATGTTATTTGTACTGAAAAGCAGCTGAGCACTTTATGTAGCAGCCTCTGAGATCAGTGTGTAAAAGCCCATTGACTGGCTAGCAGGTATTATATAAGTGCCATAAAGTCCATCTACCATTTGCCTCTATTCATTTGGCTATTTCATGTCATGATAACACAATTATTCACATACATAAACAAGTTAAATAATAACCCCCAGCTGTTGATTTTTTCTTCTATGAATTCACCATGTTTGAGCATTTCCACGTTGAAATTGCCAACTAAAGAAGGGCTTTTTTATTTTTCAGATAAGTTGCTTTTTTCAGTTGTTTTTAAATTTTTGTGTTCAGAGCAATTTCATTGCACTGTTTTTTTTTTTGTTTAAATCAAAGGACCATCAGTGCTTGAATGGGAACGTTTTGGCCTAACCTTATTCTGCGTATAACAACTTTTGTCTACTTGCTTTAGTTTACATGAAGGCATTTTTCTTGTGCGAAAAGAGAGATTGTGGCCTACATGTTTGTCAGTTCTGTAAAAAATTGGGTAAACGTTTGACTAATTTACAACCTTTCTGGTTCTCTGACAGGCTGGGGTTCTTTCTCTGTCAAATATCATTTTATAGATGTTCTAAACAGCAGAATGAGGGCTGTATCTAAACCAGACAAATGTTGTAATAATCCAGAATCGTACTTCTTTTTCATTTTTGGTACAACGTGTCTTGACCATTCTACCAAATATTTCCAAAGTAACAACTTATGCAAGCCTGTCTCCATTCCCTCTCTAGTTTTCCCCTCTGTACCTGCTGAGACATATCTTCTGGTAGAGCACCAGTGCCCACTGCAGCGGCCAGCACAGCCCGCTCTCAAACCAGCTCTGACAGCGGAACACGGGCGACAGGCAGACGGCAGCGGTGACGTAACTGGATGATCCGCACTCCCCTAGGTAAGACAGGAGCAGGCCGGACCCAGTGCTCTCGCTTACTGCGTACAGTCTCCCTGCAGGCTGTCTGTGGCGAATGTATCGCACAGCCTCGCGCAGATCTGCAGGGTCGCCGAACTGCTGCAGTTTGAGGGTGGTGAGTGGGGTGCCATTGTGGCTGCGGCGGTTGAAAACTGCTGGAAGGTAGCCATGAGAGAGTGCAGTTTCACACAACTGTTGAGAGAAAAAACATGCAGATTTATCACATATAACCAGTTTTTAGCATGTTTGCCCCTTATAAAACAGAACAGTAATACTCAGGTTGTGAACATTAAAGGACATGAGGTAGTTGATGGTTGTACACTGTGTTTTTTTCTTACAATGCTGACATCATCTCTTAGTGTACTCTGAATAGGCCACCTAAGTGTAGCCTAGTCTCTTAGCTCTAATACCAAGAATGACACAATCCCCCCTTTTGTTCCCATTATGTTCTACAATACCATGTATCTTTGCAGTTGAAACACCCAAAATGGATGGCTTCTTTTATTGGAAAAGTATGGAAAAAGAAATAAACCAGTTGGTTGGAGAAGTAATAAAAACATAAAAACTACAGGATTAAATGTTTCTACATTTTACTACTCAATAAATGAGTTTAACTATTTCCACTCCATTTAAAAAGACAACTTTGCTTGTTTCTAAAACCTAACAGACGTTGATCCAAATCCAAAAAAGGACCCCCAGAAGTAGACCCAACAGTCAAGTCCACCATACAAAAGAATGACCAGGTGAACTTAGTTAAACTCAAGCTACAAGTTGCTATTTGCCGAGAGGATGCAACTCGGCTTTAAGATGGAGGGAGTCCAAATATTGTAGGCAGTACTCAGGCACCCTACATGCCTTATAGAGGATAACGTTGTGTTCAATTTCATAAGCTACCCAGAGGAAGCTCAGACAGCCTCCGCCTGTATTACTCAACTTCTCCTCCTGCAATACTGCATTACGTTGAAGAGTGTCATATATTGTTAAAGTTGACAAACTTCAAGGCACTTAACATTATTATTAAGTGAAGTAATATGAAGAAATGATGGAATAACAAATTACAATAAAACTCCAAAGGCTAAGAATCCAAAATGTAAAGTATTTGGTTGTTTTTTCTTCTAACTAGTTCATGCTAAGTATTGGTGTCATCATTACTAGAGATTGCAAAGAGGCCTACGTAGTTCGATCATATCCAACGGTCAATCAGAAAAGCGAAAGTACTCATGACATGTCATCACACTCATTAATCCTTACCTTCAGCATAAAGCTATACTGTACAAAAATGTAGTCACCTCTGCATAAAAAGCTTGATATTGAAAAGGAAACATTCAATACACCTGTAGACTGAATGATCAAATCCATAACAGTAGAAACACAAGGAATGTCAGGAAGGATGTGAGCAGAACTAACACACGGGAACATCTTGTATTAACTCATTCATAAGCCGTTTCTCTTACACCTTACATCGATAAACAGTGAGTCATGTTTGATCCATGCTGAATATTATGAATCCCTTGATCCCAGTTTAATTCCTACAGATATTGAGATCTGCGATTAAATATGTCTCACTTTAATCTGCATGAGAGCCAGGGCCGCATGATGAATGTAGCAGCTCAGATTAAATTACATGAAGTGAGTGTGAAAGGATTTACTCACACCTGCCTGCTCAGGTAATAATAAAGCGTTTAGGTGTAAAACTAAGTGTTGTCAGACACTTAGGTGATCATTGTTAAATCACCCAATTTCACCGCACTGAGAGGGATGAGTAACAACTGCTCAGAGACTCAACACCACGAGGAGGAAGACCTCAATAGATCCAAATATACTTTATAGAGAATATCTGTTACATTCATCATTTCTTCAGAAGAGAGGTGACTACTCATAAAGGAAGAAGGATGTGGTAACAAATTTGCCCTTCGTACAACAATTTACCAGGTTTTCACATAATGTAACAAAAAAATTGACTTCAATGCAACTAGGTCATACACATAGAGGCAGTCAACAAGGGCAGAGAAATCCAATAAGGGCAGATCCATAAAATTCAAAAACCCAAACAAAGTTCAAAACCGGGCAAGCAAACACAATGCAAGTCTGGACATGCAGGAGACAATGACAATGAAACAGAGGGCTGGTGGAAACACAGTGGTATATGTACAGGTCAGACTAATGGCAGATGAGACACAGGTGTGTTGGGACAAAAGACGAGAAAGAGAACATTGGCAGGAAGTAAGACCAGATATGATGCGAAAGCACCGGATTACAAAATAAAACAAGTGAACACAAAATGGTAGACTAACAGAATAACACAGATACATTTCAAAGAAATATAGGAATTCAACCTGCTCTCTAAATCATTTATCGTTTTTGGCAATACTTGTCCTGAAATGACATGTAAACAGTGAGAATAAACATTCATTTAAGAGAGCTCAACTTCATTGCAGAAACAGTAGGAAAACAAAGAGTAGCTTCTCCAGCAGTTTTCTGCAAAGTGACAAAGTGTCAGCTCAGTGACAAATTCCATCAGCAGGGACTCCAGACACTGGACAACTTGCCAGCTCACACACACACACACACACACACACACACACACACACACACACACACACACACACACACACACACACACACACACACACACACACACACACACACACACACACACACACACACACACACACACACACACACAGCATTTACACTCCCCGCCCTCTACTCCACTCTGTGCTGGAACAATGACGCAGACATACAGTAATACAGCAGTGCTCCTAAAGTTTGACAATATTCACTCTGAGACATTTTAAACACACTGATCTCCCTCTGTAAGACCACTTCTAATGTTAGACAAACTTCAGCAGCTTCATCAGGGCATGTGGCCTCAGATCAAGTTAAATGAAGGATGTTATTTGATTAAAAGCCTTTTAAAGAAAACAAAGCATCGCACTACAATGTCCTCTCCTCTATTCAGGTCAACCGTTTGCCCAAAATATTATTCAACAGGCCTGTGAGTCGATGCCTGCATTAAACAATTTAAAATATGGAGGTATATAAGTTCCTGTGAAAATAAAGTAGACTGACTAAAGGATAGCTTCACCCTGCTGTGTGATAATATTGTGTAAAACTTCATATGTTCGCATTTGCAAAACAGTTGCTGAAATCTTGCAGAGACGATCTTACGAATCTGATGTGTGGTTTTTGATGTTTTATAAATGCCTCTAGCCCACTTTCCAAGCCCAACACAGTCTCAGCAGATGGCTGAGTCTGGTTCTGTTCGAGGTTTCTGACTCTTACAGGCAGCTTTTCCTTCCACTGTAACTTTGCTCTACTTTTGTAAATAATGTAACAAAGAGTAACGTCTTTTACCTGCTCTTGTGTAAAGTGTCTCAAGATAACATTTGTTATTGAATTACAAATAAAGACTGATTGATCAATTATTGCAAACTTTATAGTTAATAGTAAGTGTGTTTTTCTGACCAACATTGAATTGTTTAAACCATCAATTTTGTGTGTGTACAGTTTAAGCAGAAGCTGTTTTGTCTTGAAACTCTGACATTACATCAGATACCCAAAAATCTTTTTTTTTCTCCCTCTATCAAACACCGCAGTGCAGTTTGAGGGAGTAGCCTATGAAATCATGATAACCCAGAGTTACGGTGCTGTGAAGTCTGATGGACTGTAATGTATTTTAAATGAAGAGAGTTTTTCCTCTGGCTAGATTTCAAAGTGATAAACATCACAGGCGTACATGCAAAGATCAGAGTCACTATCAGTTACTTAACAGAATAGCTGTTAAGTAACTTGAACAACTTAGGGCCTAAAATGCTCTTGTTCAGTTAGCCTCCATTAAAATGTTTTTTTTAATGATTACTTGTACGGGTTGACCGATTATCAGCTCAGCCTATTATCGTTGCTGATATTTGGCTGATAATCTATATCTCGTTTTCCAACACATTTGAAGATAACATTAATTCATTAAAAAGTGCGCTACTTTGGCTCTGCTACAGGTGTGTCTTTACCGCTGGGTCTTTTTTCACTTACCACTCTGTCTCACCTAATGTCAAGCCCACAACAAAGTCTGATTGGCTGGACGCCACACGAGTAAAAGCCAATCAACACTGAAGCCTGGGTGACACTGACACAAACTGGGACGAGAGCAGGCTGGAGCAGGATTAGAGTCTCCAGTTGATAATTTAAATGAAGTCTTGTGTTGGAGTTTGTAATATTGCAAATTCTAAATATCGGTGTTGTATTGGCTCTGGAAAAACAATATCGGTCGACCCCTAATTTCTTTATGTAGAGTTTTCTGTCTGCATTAAAAATAAAAAGTACCTCCTTTCAGTACTGTTTTGTTAAAAAAAAGTTATTGCTATTTTCTACTAAAATAAAAATGTGTTTTGAAAGGTGAAGCATGAAAATTATGAGCAACAATTTGTCTCTCCAGCTAATTTTTACTTAAAGGCCTTAAAATATTTTTGCATGTAAAATTATTTTGTGATTGAAAAACAAGAGCCACCATTCCACAAAAAATATGTCATTGTGGAAATATACCAGGATTTCACCCGGGAGTGTTAACAAAAAATGTAGAATTCATCAAGACAATGAGAGAAAACACAGCTCTCATGTTCAATCTGCTTCTTTGGCCTCATACTGCAGCCACAGAATGAGGGCGTTTCTTGCAATTTGTGCTAAATTGAACGATTCTGACAGAGAGAAATGTCCGACCTAGCACTGATTGACTTCTAATGCTATACTGTCACCGCTCCCACTGATCCATTAATGGCTGTTAATGTTAAACTTTCCGCACATTTACTGCTCGGGTGCTAAGCTCTTTTCCTATGCCACAGGGCATTTGGAAATTTCCAACGCCTTTCTTTTCTAGCCATGCAAAGGCAAAATTAATGGTCCAACAAACCTATTATGGAAGTAATGAAGGCGGAATAACACATAATGAGCAGATAATACCCTACATTAAATCCATATGTAATGAAAAATATGTGTTGCGTAAAACGAGTGCCACAATAACACATTTGTGATTGTAGTCTAAGTAGGTCACAAAATCCTGGTCAAACTGCCACAAATCTATCTGCTCTTTCAGGAAAGTGTGACATGTGTAAATCACATGAGGCAGGACGGCTGCACCAGCTGGATGTCTGCTTCCAAGAACATTTATTACCTTTCAACACACTGCTTTAAACAGTAATCACAGGCTACTGAATGTGGGGCTCGTACCCACATGTCTGACACACCTCCATTTATTAAACATGCCTTCTATTGTGACTACTTTGTGATCCAGAGAATAAAAATGGGTGTCTGTGATGTGTGAGTGTTCAGTGTGAGTTTGGGGCTATGTGCCGTACTATTAAATAATAAGTATCTTTTTATTTTTTACACCCTGACAAATGAATGATAATAAAACAAGGAAAAAGTGAGTGTAGTGTGAGTGGTGGAAACACCCAGGCTAGCTAGTCTATGCAAACATCTGCCTTTGAATACATTGACCGTTCTTAAGTTTGCTGAAATAGCAGCATGTGTACCATTTATGATGCATTCAAGAAAGTCCTGAAACCCAAAAGCTGATTGGCTTTCGTGACAAAGCGTCAAGCAGATTCATAGCGCAAGCTGACATTTTTGATCCAGAAATAATTGTTAGCTGACACTTGCATGCAGATATCTGTTCCTCAAGATATTATAATCATTGTCAGATTATCGCAGATGAGAGCGAGGAGGATACAGTCAACATTCCTACAAATGTAATTCAAGCGTAAACCAGAACAACTCAACACTAAAATCTAACATATTTAGAACCAAGTCTTGAAAGACGGATGCCTTCACCAGTACAACCAGTTCACTCCTGTGTGTACAGATTCTACCATATGAATGTACAATCTGTAAACAGAGATTACTCTGACAGCTAGGATTGCTGCAAACAGCCGCATTTCTAACTCTCGAAAAACAAAGCCAATAAGCAAACTTCCTTGTATTTAGTGTTTTACTATCATTCGCTATTAAATTAAAACATGTAATGATGCTTGACGGTGATACGTGAGAACAAGAGGAAGAGCTTTTTGAAAATGTCTTCTTGCTGAACATGTCTTGTGTGTGTGTGTGTCTTGCTGCGGAAAGAAAGACTAAAAAAAATCTGAGTCTTTTAAATCTGAGTGAGTACATTATAAAATGTAGCATTAACACTTTTTAATCCATGTCCAATAAATAAAAACTTCAAATGACTATTGTCAGCTACTGTATACAATATACATGACTGAAATGTGCAGGGGGACAGAGTCTACATTCCCCTCTCTGTTTCTCCTTTGTGCTCTGTGTTACTGATATAGACCCATATGTGTATAAGCCCACACAAACATTTGCACTTTTTATCTGTCTTTCTGGCACAAACACACACATACGCACACGCACACGCACATACACGCGCAGAGAGAGAGAGAGCGAGAGAGGGCGTTCTGCACAGTGAGTCTCAACAGTGACAGGAGCAATCTTAATTGGTGTATATCCCTTGTGGTGCCTCAGCTTTCAATCCTCCCAAGCGGAACCGGATGACAGCATTACAAATACTCTCTCTGATGATGGCCCCCTCAAAAAAGAAAATCTTCAAGGCAGATCTGTCTAAATGCAACAGCTATTCTCCATGATTGTTCAGTCTACACATAATGCTCTAACACTCTTATATTAGTCTTGCCTATATTTCTGCCCATTTCCCTTTCTTCGGTCTTCCTTTATCCTAGATTTCATCACCTAAAAAAAATGTTTTTTTCACTTCATATTCAGGTCAAACACATTTGGGTTTGTAGAGAGTACCCAGTACTTGTAGGGTTGTTGTTTCATGGAGTTAACTTTTACGAGATTTGCACACATAGAAGTATGAAATGATGTGAACTGGGTGAAACCAGGTGCCTGGAGTGGGGCGAAAGCCAACTGGCATTCACGTTGAGCTGTGCTGCTCTTCCCCAGGCCCCTAAAGTCAAGCGATGCTTTGTAATGCCTCACTCAATTACCTCAGTCAGTGTATTGAAAGAGCAGTTTGAAAGACCGGTGCTGCCTTCGCATCTGCTCATTTAACTGCTCAGCTTTTTTTCCCCCCATCAAACTGAGCTTCCCTTGGCCTAATCTCACAGTGTCTCCTTTGCCAAAAATGGCCTGTTCTAATGCAGCAACATATTCAAATGTCTTTTTAAATTAATGTGTATCTGACCTTTGGCTAGATTCAATTTTGTAAATGATTTAGGCATTCAATATGTGTCTTGCATCTTTCTAGTCTGTACACTTTGGTTTCATTATTATTATTTTTTTTTGCTTTTGTCATTGTCTAGTCTGTCTTTTTTTGTTAATGTCAACATACTTTCCAACATTTGGAAAGTATAGATGTTTAAGAAACTGAAAAATACAGCTTAGAGTCCACTTGAGTTCAGCACATTCACTCACGCTGAAACGCTGATTTGAGACAAATCTTTCTGCTCTGTGAACTTTAAAGTTCACGAATCAGCTGAAGAAGTATTTACAAAATGAAGTCTGACCTTTGTCAAGGAAATCGATATACATGGGTTCCTATGAATGTCATGATTTATGAGGCTGTTAGTATCTACAAACATAGAATCTTCCATACCTGCTATTTATTATGAAGCTGAGTTTGGGTAAACACATGTTGTCAAGGAGGTATTGTTCCCTGTACAACTGGCAAGTGTATGAAATGTTTCAATGACTTTTTTATAGGGAACGTTCAATTGATCATCAATCGTTTATAACTTAAGTGGTTGTTGAGTTTCTAAACATATTTCATGGTTACACAAGTACTCTCATCTCCTAATCATGTGGGCTACTGCATAGTCTACTGTCTGTGAGGGAAGCCAAGAAAGTGAAGTTTACCTTTAACACATTTCTTGTGATCTTCCCAAAAGAGTTTGGTATGATGAGCAGGACCGGACTGGTGGAGTGACTGGAGGTCCTACGTCGTTTCTGATAGGATGGCACAGCCCAGTCCAAGGCCACCAGCCCTTCGTCGCTCAGCTGCAGGTTGTCCCGCACGAACTGGACCGGGCTGTCGTACGGCCAGCACGCCTCGTACACACTCTGCAGTAAGGCGCTAGCCTTCCACGTCCACCCGAAACAAGGTGTGAAATTACTGAAAGTCCTGCAGTTTTTAAGGAGATAGTTTGCAAGAGCTGACGGTTTGCAGATGAATGCCACGGTGCGTGATTTCTCGCCGGTCCCGTCGCTCCCTTTTCGGTCTGAGTCGCACCTCCCGGTGTTCTCCTTCGCTGCCTGTTGAGAAATCTCAAATCCTTGAAGCAAAGTATCCGTCTTGCTCTTGTTGGCAAAATATTTGGAGCCTGGCCAGATAAGGACCACCAGGATCGTAATGCACAAAGCTACAAGCCATCCCAGCATTGGCACGGTTGGAAGAAGCCGAATGAGCACAATATGGGCGATATCCACCCCTTACTCTAAGTGTTAAGTTAAAAAATTATGAATTAAAACTACGGATAATAGTCCAAGTTAACATTCTCAGGGTTGAAATTAGCCAATGTTATTGTCCTTAACGCTCAGCTGGTGTTTAAATCTGGATCTTCCCTCCTGTGCCAAAGCGCACAAGCCCCTCTTCCTTGCAGGCGTGTTGTTTCGGTTACGCAGCGTTTCTGTCGTTAAAGCTCATTCAACAACGAACCTCACGTTTCCATTCTTGATAAACGAGGAGACTCCGTCCTTTTTTCATTCACTGATACTCTAACGGGCTCTGAGCAGGTCTGCGCTCCACCGGTGCTTCTGTCCAACAGCTAGGAGCGCAAGAAATGTCTGCGAGCATCGCGCCGCTACTCATAGAAACGCCCCCAATCTTCTACCCCCACACACGACACACACACACACACACACACACACACACACACACACTTCCTTAAGAGAGAGCAGGTACTGCCCGCGATTATCTCCTCTTTAAGAAGCCTCTCATTAAATTGCTCACTGCATATTACGGATGTGGTACATCGTTTTTAAAACATGGACCCCTGTCACGATTCCCCCCTTTTTTTCTTTTTTCTCTCTCTGAGACCTACCAGAATAGAAGTAGTTTGTGCGCATGACCATTAATGGATATGAATGAACCCCAAAATTCGTCAAAAAAGGCAAATTATTAGAGAAAGAGGGCACAAATGAAATAAGCATGACATTCGGAGACAGTGTGAGCAGCTTTCAAAGTACAATATTGTAACCTGTCAAGCAGGTTTCTGTTATTTGACTAAACACTGCAATGTTTTGCTCAGTGCCTGTACTTTTGTGACTGGAAGTTGAAGATAAGAGTGAAAGTAGGCCACTGCTCTCTGCATGCAGTGAGCTGTACAGACATCTAGTTTGATTCAGGCTCATAACATTGATGTAATGTGATAACATCCTCTCTGCTATTTTCCTCGTCCACAGCACCCCCTGATGCTATTTATGAAACGCAAACAGAAAATAGCCCTTTTAAATGGATTAATAATTAATGACTAGAGCAAGGAACTGAAAAGATTAAGCATTTGAAATTGTAATCAGACATGTTGGATGATGTAGGGAAAATAGAGACAAACATCCACAATATAGATTTTTTTCACAAGGGCAAATGGCTCAAACAACATTTATTTTCTCCATTAGTCACTGTATTCATAGTCTGAGGCAAAACAATCAAAAACCATTGGAAGCTATAAAAAGATCCCAATTAAGTCCAATTGGCACAGTAATCAGTGACAAACAGATGACGTGCTACTTTGTAAGATTGATAGATTTCATGGAAAGCTGTAGCTTTGCCACCTGTTTGTTAGGAATAACAAAGAGCGGCTGACAGCTGAGCATTAACTGTCTGCCATGATTGTGTGCAAGTAGCAGAAAACATACAAAAAAGAGAAGTTAAGAGTAGACTCTTGTACCAACTTTCATTGGCACATATTATCTCCTGGTAATAAGGTAAAAGATAATGGTCAAATGGGAGAAGCCGAGCACGGGATAAAGACTAGTTGGGTGGCTTGAAGGATCTTTTTTACACATCATTTGAATGCCAGAGCAGAACAGCTCACAGCTGTTGGGGGGGGGGGGGGGGGGTGAATCATGGTAATTTCCTCTGCATGCTAGACTCTGATCATGAGTTCATGAGACACTTCCCTTGATAACCGTCTGAGCTGTTGCAGCCCTTTGGCAAGATCATCCCTCAATTATGTCAAAGGCTCAGTGGTGGTCTGTAGAACAGTGGTATTATTAACAACATTTATTTGGGTCATGATGATTCATTGACCTTCAACCTGCATTTTTTCTTCATTCAATAACATCTAAGATGATTTTTTACCTTTAAAGGGATAATAATAACTCAATATCACCTGCCTGGCAAAGACACGCAAGAAAGATTAAAAAAACTGCTTCAGGTTCAAGAGGTTAAGTGAAAACTTCTGTGGTCCTTGTGTAATATTTTCAGTTTCAGAAAACAGTTTCAGAAAACATGTATCACAGTTTTCCATGATGTCATATTTTACTTGACATGATCTTTTGTTTTTCAAGGCCTTTGAGAAATACATTGAAGTCACCAAAGGGGGGGGGGGGGGGACAGCAAAAAAACACATTTTGAATGATTGCTTCTCAATTTTGGCAATCACTCTGATGACCGCCTTGTCTATTAAATAAACAGTGCTTAAAATCAGTCATATGTGGATCAGCTCAATGAGATCCAGGTTTGCAGATGAAAGATATCTTACTTAGAGCATTTTCATTTGCAAAAGACATTCCCCCTGTTTAAGTTGTCCAGACTCACAGTCATTGACTCCCAGTAGGTCTCTTGAAATAAAGACACATGTGGAATACAGTAATACACTTTGCATTGAGAGGAGAGGTACGAGAAAGGTCAACAACTTCATTTGAATCTCGTGACAAAATTAGACAGCTACATACTTAGTTTGGATGACCAGGTAGCATGGGCTGATCTTGATGACTCGATCAAGGACTCAGCCTTCTGTGAAATGTCACAAAGGCCGCCTCAAAACAAATACCTTCTGCTGTTCTGTGTTTGAAGACCCTGACCCTGGTTTTAAAGTTTATTGACAACTGACAAATACACAGAAAGATGATCTGGTTGGAGACATGTGAAGCACAGGCACAAAAACATGCTAATCCATATTATAACAACCAAATGTAAAGTCAACTATGAGGAGGGATGTTTGTTGAAAATGTAGTCCTCAGAAGTGACAGCATGTAGTATCATGTTAACTTACTTAAAATTAAAGGCATCTAACCTCAAATGATTGAGAAGTGAAACAGATTACACACCCATAATCTTTCTATTCTCAAAACAAATTTTATTATAGAACATTTCTAGATCAATGCAAAATGAATTCCTCGAGGCAAGAGATGGGGAAGAAACTAACCTAGTAACTTCTCACTGACCTCAGATGAACCATGAACACATTCACACAAACTTAATCTACAATCAAACATGCTTTCACAGGCAGAATCTGGAGTCATTTCCCCGGAGTGCTGAAAGAATATAAAAATGAGCCAAAATGAGAGCATAGCCTGGAGGTTGCACTTTATCCTGCATTATGTTTAATGAATGAAGTCTTCTGTCTACAGTTCTGCTGAAAAGTACACGAGTAGGTACATTTAGTATAATGGAGCAAATAGAGCAATATAAATTAAGCTTAATGAAATCAAGTGTATAAAGGAAAAGTAGTGAAAATAGTGTCTTATGTAAATACGACAGAAAAAACAAAAACCCTCACTACTGACACTCTCCTGTCAAGCTCAGGTGAGTGAAGTCATAAAACTGAATGAGGATCTATAAATGGCCATTTTTCAGAAGGTGCATTTGATTGACTTCAGACACTTTCTTACTGGTTTTAAGTCTTCAGAAATGTATTTTCACCATGGCAGCATTGATTGTCAGCTTAGTAAGTCATGTGAGATAGGTTGGTAAGTTACACACAAGCTGTTTTCACACATGCACTCCTGAAAATTTCTCCAAAATGTCAGGACAGCCTGCCCCTGAATCTTACTGAGTTGCTTCACATGAGCAGCTCCATGACCTGCACGTCATCTAACTGTTGGTGCACCATTCATGTAATCTAAACGTCATCACCTAATGTGCTCTATTGGAGGCCAGTGCTATCATTTTTTTTGTTTTTTTTAGAAAGCTGCTGTTACATATAAAGCTTCAGGAACAAATATGAGGTACTGATGTAACACTGGTTTCAATCTTCTCACCCAAAATGACTCAAAGAATCAAGAGTGATTTTGTTTTTCTGCACAGTTTGCTTCAGAATTCAACCTCTAACTTACTGAGCTCAACTGGATCACACCAGACAACATACATTTTATATCCATTATCGGAATTAACAGTGACAGAATGAGAGAAAAGGTTTGTACTCAAGTTACTACAGCACAAGGACACCATGAGAAAAAGGTAATAAAGACACTGACAAAGTCATTAAACCAATGAAGAAGACAGATCGTGCTCTGTGTAGCCCTGTGACTCATGGTTTACAGTTTGTGTTTGGATCTAATTTGTCCCTACCCTCTGTATTTTAAATGTTATTGTCTTCTCTGTGGGGATGCAGTCCAGCTGTGGTTATTTAGGAGTATTTTCATAGTGGAGTTGTAAAAATGGAGACTCCTCATTTGGTCTTAAGCATCCTTGTCCTGCCTTCTCTCCCTCCTCCTCGTGCTCTCCAGGCTCCACCCCTCATGCCCGTGTTGCCATGGCACGGCCTCGACTTTTGACATCAAAACAAATCGTGATGGTACCATTCCAACCTCAGAATTCAAACAGATTACCGTAAAGGGAACTGGAGCGAGATCCTGGCTCAGACTGGTTTTTTTTCTTGGGACTTATTTTGGATTGTTTTTGGGGTAAAGTCAGTACTAATCAGAACTCAGACATCCCAACTATAAGTACACAAAAACGCCAAAAAGTTACCCTGCATCTCCTCTCACCAAACCTGTAAATAAAAACCACATGAACTCATGTCATGGTTCGCTTGAACTTTTTCCAAACATCGGCATCTATTTATGTGGTGTTGCTGTACATGTCCCTCCCTTGAACTCCGACTATGACGTAGGTTTGCTGTTGACTGACTCACACCCGTGAACAGACAGATGTGTTCCTTTCTTCTTCTTCTACTCTAGGTGAATATCTGAAAAACCAATCCAAACACATTGTGTACACTTTTGCACTCTTGCCTTTTTATAACATCAGTAAATCTGAATTGAGAGCATACGTAAACATTGTCTGCCACAGGCGTTACAAAAAGAAATAGACTGAGTTTTGATCTGCAGATGTTTTCTAAAGCCACAGGCCGCCCAGCCAGCCACTTGCACAAGTCAATACATGACCACATCCTTCCTGTCCCTTGTACGCTTCCTGTGACATCTAAATGAGAATCACAACACATAAACCCGTTTGTGACACTTTCTCATGAGCTAATGTTATATGAAGGGATCAAGATGCATACTGAACAGTAAGAGCCAAGAAGGATCAGTCAGTATCTTTGAAAACACAAGCGTCATCGATAACAAATGCTCTGATAAAGACCTGTTACACAACACTATCTTAAATGAAGGCAGCACAAGAACCATGGAAGGAAAAATTTTGCAACTACAATCTGCCAACTCCTCCTTATAAACCATGTCCTCATTTTAAAGCTCAATGACACGAAAGCTAATTTGAGACTTATTCTCTGACATATTTATCCTCTGCCAGTGGGCCAACTCATTAAACAAAAGACGGGTAAAGCTGTTCATTAAGTAATGAAGACATGCTGTGACTGAAATTCAAAGAAAGAAAGAAAGGAGCAGGGCAGTAAAATATAACCAAAAGAGGACGAAGGTGCACAAGGAGGTCAGAAAATAGCAAAGAATTAAGGAAGTGATATACGGTATGTAGGCGTATATAGAAAGAGATATCATAGTGTGATGAGGTGGCACAGATGAAGGGTCAAGAGAAATATGCACAATTATACAGATGTGCCCAGGAATCTTTTTTGCCTATTGACCTTCTTCTCTGTAGAGATGAGTGAGATGACTGTTGGAAAATAGATTAGCTCAAGATTTGCAAGTCTCTGATGTCAGTATGACAGTCTCTTCTAATGCTTTTCCTCCTCTTAAGTTAACCATCAGAGAAATGCCTGGTTACAGATGATTGTGACACCCACACCAGTGGTATCAAGCTGTGCATGTACATATCAAAGCTGCTTTCTTTAATGAAACAATTCCAATGTGCTACAGAATGTGAAGCGATAAATACCATTCATACCAATCATGCTCTTGTCATAATGACAGGTGCTATCCGTTTAAGGACTTTAATGATAATGTATTTGTGTTTTCTCTGGTGTTGATGTTGTTGGTTTGAGGGGGACGGGCTTGTTTGAAAAAAGTGACATTGCAACATTAACTGTGAGTTAATCTTAGCTTTTGATATTTGACAGGTGAAGAAATTGATTATACAGTATGAAACCAAGGGGCTTGATAATGTTGAGGGGTGACTTGGTAGAAGCAACTCCAAAAAAAAATTGTCTAACTTTTTAAATGTTCTCTCAGCATCAGGTCAAAATCAGTTTGAGCTTTCTTTTTCTTTTCTTTTTTTACATTGTTGTGATTCCCTGCTTGAGATTATGAGACAAAACAAAACTGGAGAAATGCTGCAGGAATGGGCGTCAGGGAAATGGCTGAGTCCAGAATGTATCAGATGTCCCCTAAGGTTGAGTCTGTGGCTTAAAAATGTTTTAGTAAAATGAGAACAGGGCAAAATATGTTGAGTTCCAACTTGGCTGCAGGAAAGTGTTTTGGAAAATAGCTCAGAAAGTGAGAGTATGAGTTTCACTACTGGATACTTACAGTAAGACACATTTTTCTTAGTAGAAAAACGAAACATGACAAACGCTTTATGGGCCTAAACTGATTGGATGATTTTAAATTGAAAAGACATTTCTCAACAACTGTGTGTGAAGGTAGGAAAATTGTTTTTAAATGTCACAACTTGAACTTTAGTTGCATGCACACATAAAAATCAACAATTAAGTTAAGTAAACCCATGGAAAAAAGCAAGTAGATGAGAGGGAGGGAATAATCATTTTTGCAAGGAGAGTTAAGATATCAGTTAGCGATAATTAAAAGGGTAGAACATCTGAGGAGGAAGTGAAAGGAGAAGGAATGAGCCAGGGCAGCATTTTATAGGGATCCATTTAGGTTTATTAAAGGGATGTTGAACCAAGAAGAGGGAGGACAACTCAAGGCTTCAAAGCAAAAAGTGAAGGTACATTTTAAAAAGACACACAATCCAGAGAAGAATATAAATAACTAGATATACCACCGCTAGGAGAGGAAAAGTTGAATAAAGATATTAGGCCAACAAGGTGTAAGGAAGTTCATGCTGTAGTAAGGTGAGCGATGAATTCTTAGCCTCAGGACTAAATGAAGTCCCAATACCAGGTTTATAAAAGTGCACCTGATGTTCTCAGATTCTTTTGGAAGTTACTAAGAATAGTGTTTGATTAACAAATTATACCAAGAGCTTGTTGTAGAGCAGAGGGAATCCAGATTTCCAATCCCAATTATTGGCCACTTCAGTCAAGAGTTCAAAACTTCAACAAGTTTTGAACTTTACATTGATGTATCTTCAACTTTACAGTTGATGTGGTAATCTTAAAACCATTCAGTTGCTTATTTGTATATATTAAAATGCAAAATTTAAGTTTAGTTCTGTCCAATATTTACTTTCCTTTAGCTCTGCTTTTGGTCTCTACCCAGTTTTCATGGAAATTTCTGCTTCATTTGTGATTAAATGGTCCAATATGTTCACCAACTAGTTTCCATTACTTTCCGTCAACTGCAGTGACGAACTGGGATATAAAAAAAAGGTCATGGCATTTACAACAGACCAGCTCTGTTTTTCAAAACCAACACCTACCCAACTGTTAACATCAAAAGCTTGAGCTAAAACCATACAGACTGACTAGAATGGAGAAATGTGCAGCATAGAACACAGATATTACCTACAATACATAATCACTACAGTCACTTAAGTACGTTGACAATGATTTAAAACCAAGTGCACTAAAGCACTACATGATATGTTCCACTAAAGAGAAACATTCAGCACAAACAGGGGTTTGGCAGTAGAAGTATATGATAATATATACAGTTTCAAACGCCCTGCACAGCTACAACTCATATTACAGAATGTGCGATATTTTACACATAAATATAGCAGAAATCCAGTATATCCTCTGTAAATAACTCTCTGAGTCATGGCTGTCTACAATGAGTATGACGCGCGAGTCGTGCTGGCTGTGATGATGTCTGAGCCGTATTTATATCATGTTTACATGGAGGGGAAGGCCGGCCAGCTCATCCCCTTGAGTATAAAATGTGGTTAAGTAAGGGACTAGAGAAAAGGAGAATAACATACTGTACTCACTGCTTAACTGCGTTTTTAGATCACTGTTATTCCATGTAAATGTACATGCAATGTGAATCTACGAGCAAACTAAAGAGCGCTACCATTAGCCTGCTAACACAACAATGCAGCTCGAGACAATGGCAATTTTGTCCGCCACTTGCGCTGAGCCAAATAAATGTGCGTTCCAATTTGATTCGCTGTAGGAGAATGCAGTGTGGCGGAGGTGTCACCAAACAGCGATTTGTTTTGGTTTCATGCTGGTGCTCAAGGGCGACATCTACCGATATAAACTGTTATTTTCTTCTTATTTTAGCTTTTCTAACATAAAAACATGAATTACAAAATGATTATTTATTTTATTAAATCAGTTGAATGATGAGCCGTTCTGAGTGGCCCAGTTCAAAGTTTGGAGGCCCTTCTGGAATTTGCCCAAATTTCCAGATGGCCACTCCGTCACTGGCACTGACTATTCTGTCAGTCTATAGAGCTTTTTCACAAACAAATAGCCAAGAAGCTGGTGTAGCTCAGTTGGTAAAGCAGGCTGTACAGAGGCTAAAGACCTCATTGGTATCTGGTTCAACTTGCAACCTGTGACTATTTGGTGCATGCCATCACTAATCTTCCCATGGGCGGTTCTAGGCAGTGCCTCTGTAACACTGAGCTTGGTCTCCCCTGTGGCCACCCCTCCAAAAGGAAGAGCTCCCCCTAATAACACATACACAGTATTTGACTCAACAACCGGACTCACAATCTAGTTTAAATACTGTTACTGAAACAAATATAATACATGGTATTTAATGTTGTGCACTATTATTGGCATATACTGTATATATATATATATATATATATATATATATATATATATATATTTTTTTTTTTTTTTTTTAAAGCGATCATCTTTGTCTATTTTTCACCTGGGTGTAATGTTCTCCTCTGACAAAACAAATTGGCCTCCTCAGTAAAAGTGGTCTAGAACCGCCACTTAATCTTCCTTACACATTCTTTCCTGTCTCTCTACATCCAAACAGCAAACACAAATAATAATAAAAAAAACAATAATAATTACAAAAAAGCATTGCCTACTGTGTGTCAAAATTACACTTTAAGAGCAGAGTCAATAAATTATCTTCTGCAACTAAGGTTAGAAAGAACTGCTGGAAGAAACGACTTAGTTAATACAAGGTTAATTAACAATTGACATTCGATGTTTTATTGATACAACAGAGTAATGACACTGACTGTAAAGTATATAAAATATTTGTTTTTTGAAATTACGTCATGTTTCCAAGGCCTTCTGTCTAAAAAGGTCACTTACCAGCCCCTCCCTGCTCGTCTCTTTCTTGTGAGCACATTTTTGTGTGGTTCCTCTCATGACACGAGAAGGGGCATTTGAATGTGACATCCTGAACTCAACTTGCAGGTAACCATGGTGATGGCTTTCAAGGGAGCCACCTAGCTGACACTGAAAAGTTGGCTTACACTTGCATCGATCCCCAGGTAGAAGCACTATAGTGTAAATGTCAGGTAAAATAATTTCAGAGCTATAGAAACGCCAAAGTCAGGATCAAAGCTGACCTTAACCCTGCAGGTGGCTTTGGATGACGTTTAAAATAATAAACACAGAAAGTACAATGCTCGTTAAATCTCCCACAGGTTTTGTGATGGAGGCATGCCTAATTAACAAGATGAAAGCCAATCCCATATGTGTATGCTGGACTTCATCCAATTACAGCTGAGATGCTGCAGTGAATCCAAGCTCCTTTGTTGATCCTTTTCACGGATGGTCACACACATTGAGCTACAAAGCTAGAACGGCCTCCCTGTGAGGGTGCAGCATGCTGTTTACATGCGTGTTTGTAAGTTGTGTTTTTCTCTAATGTGTGCCTATGGCCCACTCAATGTACAGTCAACAGAACATGACGCCTCAGTGACAGTGTGCTGGTGGGAAAAGCCTGACGATGAAGAAGGGCATGCGGGATCCACCAATCGGTTAAAGTATTCCTGAATGCGTTCTGAAGACAAAGCCTAAATCATGGAGAATCAATCTTTTTAATTACAGTTAAAGTAATAATTTTTATTTTCTAAATTATAAAAATGTCTGTTCAGTCACTATAAATCTAAAAACATATTGCCTATCATCTGATAACAGTATGCGTAATGCCTCATGGAGCAATATCTAACTTTTTGGGTATTTCCAGTGTAGATAAGCAGTAAGTGAAAAGCACTTCCTTTGCACTGCATACAGTGTCATTTGCAGTGTTATTAGCAACTTGAGAAGATACCGTGTGCTTAGATAAAGAGCCCAGTGAAATTCGACCCTCCACATACATTTTGCCAGCAAAAAACACAGCCATTAATTGTTTCGTTACATTCCCCCAGAAGAATGCTTGATCATCTGTTTCAGGTGAGACTCAGGTTACCTGTAAATATTAAGTTGCACCAAGTGATTTACTTTTTACTTAAAAGTAAAAATGCAAGCTTGCTAAAGTCTATCTTCAAGGGGAGAAGTAAACAACTTTTTTGCATTTTAACTAAAATATGTTTGATGATGAAATCTTTGATCTAGAATAGATTGTAAGTTGCACTTGCATGCAGAGATCTGTTTATAGAGATAAATAAATTGAAGTAAGATTACCGCTGATGGGAGCTGTGGTTATTGCAGAATGCGTTCAGCCTGTTTTTGCTCTCAAATGTATTACAAAAAAACCAGAACACTTCCCTCCCTAAAATCCACTGGGAAGTCACTGCTTATCACTGCCAAAAGCATTATAATGCTGATAGAGCGTATGGTGAACCTGTTGATATGCCATAAACTTGAAAAGTTATGTTACTTATCAGGGGAAAAAAAGATCTCACCCATTTGATCTTGATCTTTACTTAACAAGATAAGAGTTTAAGTGGCAATGAGCTACCTTCTTTGCTAATATCCACTGCAACAAGTTCCTCAGCTTCATGGACTGCAGGGCAACATGTTGTTGCTGCCTCCAGCTGACAACGTTGTTGCCCAGTCTCATTTGAGGGAACTAAGGTTGGTCATAAACACTGATAAAACAAAGCTCATGTTGTTTTCACATTTAAGTGGAGAAACAACAAATGTCCCATTGATTTTAACTTCTCAAGGAAATGTAATCGAGCTTGTCAAAAGCTACAAGTACTTGGGATTTATTCTTGAGTGTGATCTGTCGTTTAAATCACATATTGCCAATTTGGCCTCTAAACTTAAGGTGAAGTTGGGATTTTATTACAGAAATAAATCCTGCTTTTCCCTCAGAGCAAGGAAACGTCTTGTTTCATCAAGCTTTCTTCCTTTGTTGGATTATGGAGATGTTCTGTATATGGGCGCCTCGGCCAAATGTTTACAGTCATTGGACACCGTGTATCACTGTGCGTTGAGATTTTTGACTGGTTGTAGACGCTTCACTCATCACTGTGACCTGTACACTAACTCAGATTGGCCATCTTTAAAGGTGCGCAGGCATATACACTGGCTGAAGCTTATTTATAAAGCTCTTCTTGGTTTGGTGCCTTCTTATTTATGTTCATACCTTCAAAGAACCAGAAGCCACTATGCCTTGCGTTCCTGTGATGTCTTTAAACGTTCTGTGCCTCGTGTCCGCACGGAGCTCGGGAAAAGAGCGTTTAGTTTTGCTGCTCCCACCACGTGGAACTTTCTCCAAAATGAGTTGAAAATGGCGAATCTCATTTCGCTTGAAGCCTTTGGCTCAATCTTAAAAGATAAAATATGCCAGACAATTAGACAGTGCCTGTGTTTCTGAATTGTAATCCGTGATCCAGATTCTGCACTTTATCTGTAAATCAATTTGCATATTGTAAATCGTTGTTCTCTCTTAAACTTATTGTTTGTAAACTGTCTCTTTATCATGTAATGCTTTTTATGACGTGTGCTGCTGCCTTCTTGGCCAGGTCACCCTTGTGAAAGAGATCCTGATCTCAATGGGTTATTTATCTGGTTAAATAAAGGTTAAATAAAAAACAAAAAACAATTGTGTTGGTGTTTTGGGTGCTCCAGTTGCAGAGAGGACTTGAAAATCAATTTTGTCACCTAATTTCCTGCCCCCCACCCCCCCAACTGCCCATAATGCAATAATTTAAACAAATACAATTCTAAAAAAAACTGTTTAAAGAAAGTAGCAGCCTTTGATATTTTCATAAAGTATAGGACAATGTCACTAATAGTCTAGTTGACACTGAATTTGGCAAAGTTAATTCAGAAATATTGGGCTACCTAAGCTGCAGTACTGAGTTCTGATTAGTCACAGTAGATGGCATTCATCTTAACGCATGCTTGCACCCAAACACACACACGCGCACACACACACACACACACACACACACACACACACACACACACACACACACACACACACACACACACACACACACACACACCTTGCTGCTCTGAACAAGGACGTATGAAGTAATGAAATCTTTAAGAATCCGTCAAGTCTTTGGGTTTATCCGTCAATCTTCCTCTGACTCCAGTGAAGCGGAAGTCAGAGCATTTTATTACAATTTCTCAAGTGCTGAACCATAATCAGAGCAAGGGTCGAAAGAACTCGAAGGTCAAAAGCAGCAGGACATTCCTCAGTGTAGCTTAATACTTTTTAAACAGGAGCAAGTGAAAAGATAGAATCATAATGGCTTCCAAATGACAAGTGTTTTCTATTACTTTGGAGGACTCTGCAGGAAAACTGAAACTCTAGAAACATAGATTTGCAGTCATCATTATATCTCCTCCTTTAACCACATGATTGATGTCCCTTCTGCATGAAAGCTGTGCTAATGCTCTGTTGTAACTATATGGTTTGATTGTATCCAGCTACTATGCAAACTGTTCCCAGATAACAGCCGGTTGGCATATGCTGAAGGGGAAAACAGCACTTGATAAGAGAATATTAAGCCTTTTAACAACATCACATGCAACTTTATTTCATCTGATATTTGTCATACAAGGATTCCACTCTCATTGGTCAATCCTCACTGGATTTTGCCCTCTTCCCCTGGCAATAGCGAAATGTTTGTTTTAGTCTTCCCCTTATAGTCTGTTGCACAATGGTGCCAGTGTGCGATGTGCCCTCCAAACACAGCCAATGACATCACAGTGAATTGCAGGAAGGAAGTGTCAACATGAAGGGACTGAATGCACTTGGAAAAATGGCTTTTAATGGAGTCTCAGACAACAATAGAGCCTCCCCAACCCATCCTATCCTAACAATGATGCAGAAATGTAAAAAGAAAAGCTCATGGTCATTTAGCAGTCACTACACATAGCCAACAAACCCCTGCAGTGTTGACAGGATTTTAAAAACCAGGGAAAGAGCTAAAATAAAAAAAAATGAGAGAGAAAGCGAATAGAACATTTTTGAAAGCACTTGTATGTTCGGTTGGTTGTCTCAGTTTATCTGCAGTGACAGGTCACACTGTGCAGGGCTGCCTTTAAATTAAACGTCCTTTGAGCTGTAATACAACAATGTTGGTGGATAAATAATGACTGCCCTTTTAATAATGTGAAAATAAATAACAGCAGAATATGTGTTCACTGATTGATTCACTATCACAATAGATGAAATAAACTCTTACTTCATTACTCGCAGGGGAATTCTTATCACTTGGCGATGATACATTTTTCTACATTAATTCATATGACAATACATCATTTCATTATTGTTGGGGATCCATCCATTTAAGCATGCATTCATGATCATATAAATATGCCTTGCACAAATCTAAATATTGTTGTTTGAGTTTAATATAAATACAGTTTCATGGTTATAAACAATACATTACATTTCAACCATGTGCTAGAATTTAGGTCAACCATGGTTCTCTTCAGAGTGTTCAACATTTTAGCAGCATTTTAAAACACAGTAGCATAGCTAACACAGTGGATTAGAGCTCTTACTTGCATGCTTGAAAGCATGCTTTTGTAACTGTGACACTCTTGCAAGCAGATGGCAAAGTGTGTAATGTTGCTAAAAGCTGAAAGTGTAGTCATTAAGTGCGACAGTAGCCTAGTGGTCTAGTGGTTAGTTAGAACACCTTTACACATGTAAAGAGGCTAACAGTCCTCAAAGTGTGTAGTCACGGCTCTAAACCGATCTGCGGCTCCTTTGCTGCATGTAATTCCAACTCTCTCTCTCATTTTCAACTTCATCCACAGTCCTTTCTCGAAAATAACCCGTAAAAAGCCCGAAAATAAATCTTGAACAAAGACGTTCATATATCGCTAACTCATTAGCTTATAAGCCGGGTTACAAATTAGCCTTAGTCAAAGACTTTATAACAACATAACTTGACTTTTGCCAATCCCTCAAGCCTCTCAATATCATCCTAATATGGTCACCTCTTACCTTAAACAAAAACAACAGTAAAAGATTTATGGTTGAACAGCCAATGGGGGGTGTCAACACTTGAGCAGTCTATATCTATCTTCACATGACAAACATTAGTTAACAATATAACCTCCCGGTCCTACAAACTTTTCAATCAATCAACTTTCATTTCTGTAGCACAAAATCATGACAAAAGTTATCTTAGGACATTTTACTTAAAGAACAGGTCTACGCCTACTTTGTTATTGTATTTCGACAGACCCAACAAAGAATGTGAGCTGAATGGATCCTTTCCCACATATAATTTAAGTTCTTTCTCGTAAAATGCTGTATTAATGAATGAATGAATGATCTTTCATAAGATACATAGTCTTTATCTAATGCAAAAGCTCTGTTTTATTTTATTTTTTTAAAACCCTCTACTCTCCTGAATGAATTACATTGAAGGACTTCCGCATAGAACGGATGCTCTTTTTAGTATCTCAGAGACAGTGAGTGCTGCCTGACAAGATCAACTGTCCTAAAATAGAATCAGCTGATGTTTGTGTGTCTCATGTGTGCGCCTGAAAGTGCAGAAGAGAAGTGAGCCAATGAGAGACGAAGAGAACATTCATCCAAATGAAAAAGACATGGACCCTGGAAGCCTCATACATATTACCACCACAATGACACCCGCTGTTAGAACTCATATTCATGGACTACACAAAGGTACAATGACAGAACAGCTGTTGATTAATATGTTGTAAGTTACTGTGTTCTAAAATAAGAGCAAAAAAAACAACACTTTGCAAATGATAAGCTGTTCAAAACATACTTAAATCTGTTTTCCTGCAGAGCTAAAGTGCCACATTTAAAGGTGACCTATAACATAACAAACAACAACGTGTGACTTTAGTGTTGAATTTGTTTGATTGTTGCGTAAGGATATAATATGTCCAATTCACTTTACATTACATTTGACTGCTTTGTCAGAATACCCTTTAGATTGCATATTTAATTCATGCTAACTGTAGCTTATCTTTCTTTTCTATAATTTCCTACTGTGGCAACATCAACAAATATTTTTTTTAAATTTATCTTAAAAACCTCTGAGCCTTACATACTGCATTTCTATGAATGCTATGCTCTCTTACCTATTTAGTGTGACTAATCGAGAATAGAATAAAACACAAGATGTGGCTCTCCTTATAGACTGCACATTGATGCCAGCTTATTATTAAGTGTCGCTGTGTATTGCGTCTCAATCATTTTATTACAGATAATATAGACCAAAAGAAAACGTGTTTCTGTGCTTCTTGTTACACATTTATTTTTCCAAAACAATCCTTCCTCCCTTTACTGGTGCTAAATCTTACCCTGGTTAGTAAGCGCTACTGAGGTCGAGGTAATGAGCTGGAAGGCAGCTATAGGTCACTAACAGCTCTATCTGCTGTGGGCAATGGTCCAGACATCCTCTGTCCTGCAGCATCTCTGAGCAGCATGATAAGGCCTCCGATAGGATGGTAGATAGGTATAGTATGAGCTGAAAAACTAATGGGCTCACTAAACTGACATCCATTAACAGGATTTCCACTCACTAATGTCAGTGATGCAGTTTAAGGAAAAAAAACATCTTCTCCTGCTTCTACATCATAAAATATAAACAGGTTAATGAGTAACATGAGCTTCATAAGGTGTTATTTTCACAACAAGAAAAGTACAGGTTTCATTTTTAAGCAACAACAGAGATGTATTAGTATGGACTTATATTCTATGAACAAAATAGAACGGACAAGTACAGTTAAAGCATTCGGTCTATTTCATCAGTGTGCCAGAGCTGTGTGCTTATTACCTTATAAAAAAAGGATGAATTTGCACATAGACGACTGACACTGAGCCATAGTGAATAAAAATGACAACATTTTCTCAGAGTTAGTAATGTATTGTCATAAGGGGCAGAATGGCGAAAAAATATTCTCTCAAAAGCAGAGGAAACTTGTAAGAAAACGCCCATATCATGTGCAGAGAAACAGCACAATACCTGAACCTACAGTGTTACCTAATAACTAATCCACCTGCTTTTCATTACACATACTGAATATTTTCTCATGGAGATGCCTGCAGTGTTATAATAACATCCCAGGACTGTAGAGTCATTGTTTTGTTCCCTGACTGCGTTGGATGAATTTTGAAGTGCTTCCTTTGGGATATTTTTTAAAGGTTTTTAGCTGCTTTGTTTGGCCAATTTTAAATTATTTAGGTATAATGATGTATATTAGTAGTAGAGTTTTTTTATGTGACAAACTCTCTTTATTTATATACAGCGAGGAAATACATATATGAATCAGGTCCTGATCCCTGAACAGCTAGAATCTGGAAAGCAGCACAATGCAACAGGATGCAGTGGTATTAAAACAGTGAAATTTATGAACGAGTAACAGATAAATTAAGAAAGAAAGAGTAATAATAAAGACAAAGACATCAGCAGAGATGTACAACCATGAGCTATAGACACAGTTAAGGCACATAAGCAATGAATCCGCTGGCTAATGTGAAGTGCTGGGTGCTGTTTACTGAAGTGCAGGAGGGCAAAGGATAAGCGACGTGGAGCACTTTGGCCTGCCATCAGGGCGGCTGTTGGAGCTTTTAAGTGTCTGAATGAGGGGTGGTGTAACTTCATTAGTGCTCTCTGGGCAGCAGTGAAAGCAGGTGGGGTTCTCTGAGGGACTCGAGGGAGGAGGGACGTTCACATCTGCAGCCAAACAAGCAATTAGACACACACACAGAGTGCCACCTGCACAGGCTGTGACCAAGAACAGGTGGAGGGAGATTACTGGCTTATTATGATGACATTTTTATTGACATCCATCAAATGGTGCAAGTGTGTTTAAGCTTTGTGTGTGCGTGTCTGCGTGTGTGTGTGTGTGCGCGGGCGTGTGTGCGCGGGCGTGTGTGCTTTTTCACTTTGTCCAAGTGCCCTCAACAAATACACTCTTGTTTTGGACAGATTGATGTGCAACTCTAATAGATGCTTGTAAAAATTGTAATCCCTGTAACACACTAACACACACACACACACACACACACACACACACACACACACACACACAAACATACACACAGACACGCACACATGCAGACACAGTTTAAGAGGCTACTCAAAATTCCCCTAAAGATCCAGTATATTCAAGACAGCAAATATTAATTGACTTCATTTTTATTTTTTTAACATGGTGATGAAAAATAAGAAAGTAGCCTTTAAATTACGAAAAGGCAGAGTTAGTAAACATGAAGCAATAAGGGATGAAGTTAGGTATCTCAGACTTTTATTTCCCATTAAGGTATTTTTTTTTAATTTGACATCCTTTATTAATCCCTGAGGGATTTCCTGGTTTTCACTCTGTTATGTGTGTGAGAGACATGCTTCTCACACACACAGGCCCGAACATGCACCAACAGGACCTGTGGACATGCACTAATGGAGAGGTGTCAGAGTGGGTCTGCTGCGATGCAAGGAGTTCAGTGCCTTGCTTAAGGGCACGTCAGAAGGGAAATTGTCCTGGAATCTCTTCAGCTACCAGACCAACTTCCATATTTTGGTCAGCACCAGGACTTGAATTGGCAACCCTCCGGTTCCCGACCCAAGGCACTACTATGGAAGTATATACATAAACTTCAAGAAATACAGAGACAGATATACTAACTTCATTTCATTTAACAGTTTAACATTTGTTTGTTGACCTCAGTGAGGCACATGATAACACAGAGATTCTCTTGTTAAAGCTCTCTATGATTTAATGAGAGACACTTATTTAAATCTTAAAGAAGCAATTGTATTTTAGCTCTGCATAAGTTTGACTAATTGCACTCACAATACATATGTTCAAACTCCTTAACTAAATTTCTCATAAATATCAAAATATTTCTAATAGAAACTATGACTTTGGGATTCTTTGTCTGGTGACAAAGCTTGGATGGCACCCTTGGACTCTTGAGTGAGTTTTATCTTGTAGCACCATCTGGTGGGTAAGTATGGACATAGCAGGTTGATGCATCTGTTCCTCTCATGAGTAAATTCATGAATGAAGCATTCAATAAATTTGTGCAAATCAAGAAACGGATTTGCAACAATGAGAGCACCATCTTCATATATATCGTAACATTACTTGTATTTACGATACTAGGTAATGAGAAGTTCAACACACAAAAAAGTCATTATAGTAAAATTTTAATTTCTCTGTCAAGAGTAATGATCATGTATAAAAGGTTCAGACAGGTAATGTGCCAGTGCATTTTAAATGTCTAAACTACATACAAATGGTTTTATTGAGAAACCATCAAAGCTTAGACAATTCTGTTCCTGGTCAGTATGTGCATTAATACAAAACCATATACCTTGTTTCTTTTTCGAGTATAGTGAATTTGATCCGTGACTATTGACATTAAATGAGGTGAGATGTAGCCTGACCTGAAACTATGTCAACACACACTCTGATACTCTTTAAAACACTGACTTTTACAGCTTTCAGTAATAAGACATTTTATGCTGTTGTCATAATTTGCATATTTTCTGCATATTTGCTTCTCCTCCATTTTTCCATAAGGGGGACGCATCATCCTCTTTTCCTTTCCGACTGCGAGTGGCTTTGGGTAAGTTCATTACTGCTGCTGAGGCTGAATCTGTATGACAAAAACAAAATAAAGTGACAAAAAGACAAATGAATGTTGGTATCTGCATTTAGAAGATTTGTGATGGCACACTGGGATCTGTTTTCCCTTTATTATTCACTTTCCTTTAACATTTGCCTATTGTTCATTTGTCATGCTACTTTCATTTTTTTTCATTTAGAAATGTTTTCACAAATTATTTTCAACCCCCCTAAATATGTGCTGTATAATGCTCTCTCCACTGCGAAGGCACTTTTCATTCAATGTATTTCACAGCGATAACAAAGCATAGCCAACTTGATGCCAGTGATACAGCACATGGCACAGTTTTGACTGACCATATCCAGTTTTTGACCAACACCAAAGACCTTTTAAGAGGTGTTCTATATAAAATACAAGAGACCAGGATGTAAGACATGATTGGTTGAATACTCCTTGTTAAAGATTCCTGCTTCTGGTTTGTAGAATTCAAATGGTGTGTAAAACAATGATTGATGGTCTTTTATTACAAAATGATTGTGTAAACTAAGTCTAAAAGCATTATTGATATACTAATTGAAATTAAATTACTTATATTAATGTTTACAGACCCTTAATATACAACCAAAATGAGTGACAGTTCCCTCCACCAACCAGTCATCAATCAGAAACTGTGTTCTGAAAAAGGAAGACATCAAACCTAATTTGCATGTAGGCTACCGTTTAAAGACTAATGTTCCCTCATGCATGTCTTTATCTTGTGACATGCTAACATTTGCTTACATATGCATGAATGCTAAAACAGTCCCACATGCGATGCACCTCTCGTGTAACTTCCAACAGTACACACGCAAACGCACCAGCAAACCCTCCACTACACATGCACTCATAATCAGTGGTGAACCATGTGAGAATCCACTGAAGCCAAATAATGTGGTCTTTTCTTCCCTGTTTGAAAATAAAAAAATAGAACCCTGAGTCAGACCATATGAACACACATGTACTGTAAAATACAGATCATTTAAAACGGAAGGTCTTAAGACTTATCTGAACGATTATTTTAACATCAAAGGCACAAAATAGAAATTTACAGATGGATAGACACGGTGAGCATTCATGTTGAGATGTCCTTTGGGATTCAAGCATGACTCCCTGTTATCAGGGGCCCAGTGTTTTCTATAAAAACATCGCTCACACTGTCACACACAGACTGAACTGTACATGATCGATATGTTTTTGCCTGCAGGCTGCTGTCAGCTTTTCAGATGGATGTTTGGCAGATCTGAAGACACGAGGGAAAACTCAACCGCTATCCATGAAGTCGAACTGAAACAACTCACTTTTACCACTACTATGTCCTATTCAAAGGCACCATGTACATTTGACTTTTGTATTGTTTATTTTAATTGTCCAGTCTATGTCATAAAGAGAGAGAGACTTCCCTTTTTCCTCTTTATTAGCTGATAGAAGTAGATTAAACAGGTAGAGTGCAGAATATATTGGAGCTTCTTAGACCTTTAGGCCGTTTTTTATAAAACATATTTATTCAATTACCAGATATGTTTAATAAAGGGCTGGTAACTACCTCAGAAAGAATTTATGGAGCGAATAGATCATTGGAAGGCCAGTTATTTCCAATTACGTAACAACCAAAGACTGTATAAAAAAAGATGACAGGACAGCTTCCCAAAAGTGAAGCTAAAACATTTGGAGCTCCCCCTACTGACTGGCTGCAGTATAGTTGACAACCTCCGCCGCCTCCATGTGCATATGGGACAAGGGTCAAACTCATAAAATACACCTTTTAAAGCACATTTCTGTCATGCTATTTTATTATTATTCACTTTTGTGAAAAGCATATTTTTAATTAGGTATTTGATGCAATAAAAAAGGGTATAATGCCATAACAGCTCTAAAGGCAATGCAGCTTGACTGTGCATCGGATCAGCAGAGTAGATGAGGGAATGGCTAAAGCACCATTGAAATTTCTATAACCGTGAATGACTGCTTTGTTGTCTGCTCACTATCTGGGCTGGTTGGTGGATTATAGAGTCATTTATCTCCTAAATACTATACCAAATGTCACATAGAGTTTTGAGGTCTTTCATCTAGTGTAGGCCAATAGGTACTCTCCACTTTTACAATTTCAGATTTAATCTCATCTAAGGAGCTTTTATGAAATGATACAAGCAAGATTGAAAGCAGGAAGATATTCAATTTATCATGTTGATGTAGAGTCAGAAATGTAATAGTGTTTAATCAAAAAATGCATTCAAGAGGACAAAGACCCAAAACACACACACACACACACACACACACACACACACACACACACACACACACACACAGACTCGAGGTCAAGCTGTATTGAGGTCTTTTCCTGCGTCTGACAGCGACACGCATCACTGGCTGATTTTGCTAAGCCAATCAGAAAACGACTCACCGGGTGTATCCTTTTACTGCAGTGGGGGTAGAGAGGAGCAGGGCAGAACAAAATGACTGAAAAGGAAATGCTGAGAGGTATGTGTGAGAGAGAGCGCAAGAGAGAGAGAGAGAGGGATAGAGAGAGAGAGAGGGAGCGATCAGACCACTTACTACAGTGACGTGAATTTGTTAACTGTACGTCAGACTGAGAGACGTGTCACGCTGGACGGACCAATAGGAGGCTGAGAAATGGGGCCACTTATGACATCAATGCTGGCATGGGACGAGCATTGCCTGCATGAGGGAGCTTTCCGATGAGTAGACAGACGGAGGGAGCACACAGTGATACTCTAATCATCGGCAGTGCAAAGACACAACACACATGCTCTCTGCTTTGTAATCCACATTTGGTTCATTATGCACAAGCCTAAGTGTTTCTTTTTCAATCACTCTAATGTTTACATACACAGCATCATGGCCCATACAGTTCATGCACAGATGGTGATTACTGCATATTCAAATATAACATGACTGCTCTGCTTATGTTGCTATGAAATTTTTATTTCACCACACAGACAAAGATCGACCCGCTGGTTATCAAAATCAGAATCAGAATCAGCTTTAATGGCCATGTATGCTTACACACACAAGGAATTTGACTTTGGTGTGCTTACTCAATGTATAAAATTATAATTAAATATAAACATAAAATAAGCAAAGACTAATATGTACTGTACAAGGCTAAATAAGACAATAATGCAGTGGCGAGTTGTGCAAAAATGCATGAAATTAAACATGTAAATATGTACTGTAACAGATGGTTATTATACATGAGGTAGAGAGTTTTTACTGTATTTTTATTAAGCATTGTGCATAGATTGAAATCAGAGGAGGATACATATAATATGGTTTTTATATGATTAAGTCATTTAACATAAAACATTTGTTTAAATATTCATTTGTTTAGAAACTCCTCACCTGAACTGAAATCAAATCTCATACGAAATACGTTTGTGTATGAAATGATGTAGGCGTAATGTAGTTAGTCAGAGTTGTCCTATTAGGCATATTTGTAATGCTTCCTACTGGGCTGTGTTGTTCTGTATCACTCAAAGTAGTTTCTATTGTTAGTGGGGAAGTTTGCTTGTACATGTTTTTTTAAGGTAAGGGCATTATTTTATTTTGAGTTACCATAAAATATTATCATTCCTGGTTGAAATATCAGTGAAAATATACATTTCAATATCAGAATGTATTATTATTATACATTCTACTGTTAGTGTTGAAGCACATATTCAATGTCATAAAAGTAATAATGTATAAAATACACTTTTTTACATTATTAATAAAATACAGCAAACCAAAGGTGTGTTTGCTTTAGACAAAGCCTCAGAATGATATTAAACAGATCTACTTTGAAAGCTTTCAGTGTTTTTTAAAGGTTTATTGTTTCAAGTATAAAACTGGAACGCTAATATTTCTGCTCTGCTTGGTAATGCTGTTGAGACCAAGCAAACACACCTATATTTGAGACACACAGATGAATGTTGTTATTGTTCTTCATCAAGTGCAAAATACTGAAAATACTACCATGACGCATTGTTTTTTTCTAAGGTAATACATACATATGTTTTATGTGAATTTCATTTACAACTAAGTTGTTAGCATGTAAGCATGAGAGTCGGCATTATATTTCCTGCTTTTATTAACGACATGACATTTAAATCTTGTGATATTCAGGTATTCCATGTTTCTTTTAGAAAGGTTCAGCCCCCCCCTAATGACCCTTGAGCCCTAGGTATGAATGCAAGTCTGAGAACTATGCAAATCTGCAGGCACTCAGGTGTGCACATACATCATTCATCAATATTGATGGATGTGTGCAAACACAGAGTGGGTATTTAGTGTTCAGTCGGCCTGGTAATGCAAAAGACCCAACAGTGGTGATTCTAAAACTTTATTGATCCAAGTTTAGAGGATAAAGGGGGATGCTTACCAGTCCATAACCGCTTAAAGAGGAAATCACTGAAAACTTGTAAAGACTTTTATTCATCCCCATTATAAAGTTAATAGCATTGATGGAATAGTAACAGCTAACTTTGCACACATGAACAATTCATGCATTCATGCACACACAAACACTTGTTCATAAAACCTTTCCTGGTGTGACTGACCCCACAGAAGGGTTTAAGACATACATTATAGTAAAAGATCTCTAAACTAATCTCACTTTCAACACGCAGACCTCAACTAGTGGATAACATACTTGTTAAGCCACAGTGGAGGTAAAGCTTCTAGATAAAGTGTCTTTTCTAAATTTCCTTTAACAATAGCCTGATTAGGTTTTGTAAAGTTTGGTGAAAGCTGGCCCATAAGGAACGGATATAAATATAACTCTGCACAACTCAGGAAACTGCATTGAGAGAAATCCACAAAGGAAAACCTCTGGGAATTGTGGGAAATGAATGACGTCAATACAAACAGTTGTGAACCGGTCGTTGTTCTCAAGAGGTGACCTGCAGAGTAAGAGTGAGGCCGAGATGCAGCTAATCCTGTCTACTGGTCCAGTTAAGTTCCCATGAATGTGGATTTAATGCAGAAATTATTGTCGATTGTTTGAACATATGCAAAGATAGGAGACTGCAAAATGTGTTATAGCATTTTAAGAATTTAACATATCATACTTGCATTAACACATTGTTAAGAAAATATTAAATTAAAAGCCCCTTTGTCCACCTTCACTTTCTTTAGCTTTGCTATATGAATAACAAGTTAAAATAGTTACTTTGTTCCTAAAAAGATTTGTTAGTGGTGGGAAAAAAGTTGCACATTAACCATCTGTCTGCATTCATTCTAATAAAAATCAACGTACATTAAATCCAGGTCAACTTCAGTATGATGTGAATTTTCCACTTGGGCATTTATTTGCACAAACTAATGTGATTGCTTCAACCTCAAGGGATTTGACTTTACATTAATCTGCATTTCCATCTACTTTCTTTCTGTTTTCTCACCCTCCCCCCCTCTCTCCCCGCTCTGTTCTGCTGTGAGCCCACAGCTCCTATGGGAAGGTGTTGGGACGATAAGAAACAGACAGTCTGGAAAGCAGGGAGAGGCAGGAAGAGAGCGGGGGAGTGGAGTGGTGGGGCCTTTACAGCTGTGCAAAGTACTTTATTCTCTATTTATGATTCCCAGATGTTTGTGAAAGCAGAGATATTTGCACATATCAGAAGGAATTGCTGCAGATACTGACATATATTGGCCTCATTGGATATAAGCATTCATTGAATTGTGTTTTAAGAATCAGATTACCAGATGTTGCATTTTGTTGCACAACTTTAGCGGGATGACTTGTTCGGTGTCTTTACTTTACTGAGGGAAGAGGCAGAAGGGATGAATGAGAGCCGGTGAAACGAAAAGGGAAGAAGCATACAGTATGAGGTAATGCCATTACCAGTGGGTAACCTGTTTATTTATCCAGGTTAAAAAGCATGCAATTATCTGGAAGCTGCCCGGCACAGACACATTCTTTTACCATTCAGTCAGTGCCATCATGATGGTAACTGTGAGGCTCATTTATTCCTCTGTAGCCTTTTGCTGTGATGAAGTCAAATCCATGACCTTCTGGTGCTGGACACAAGCCCAGTGCTGTAACCTTGTGTTTGTCCCCATATATCCTTTGTGTGCATCCGTGTGTACATGTACAGGTGTTGCAATATCTTCAGTTATCTTCAGATTTTTTTTTTTTACATTTTTATGTTTTTGTGGACACAAGATAGTTAGAACAGGAAATAAAAAAAGTGATGCCAACGCTATATTTCTTTTTTTTGGTCTTCTGTTTGGATGTGATAATCCAAAACATTCAACAGTCTTTCTCCTCACCTCTCTGGAAGCCCTCTGCTGAGTTTATTGCTTTATAAATAAGGGCAATTATTGGAGCGTCCGGGTCTGCCTGCTCAGTGTGAGCCTGTGTGACACTGCTACAATGGGCCAATAATGGCTCCCTCGCTGGGCAATAAGCCCATTAGGATGAGGACTAAATGGACCAGGCTTCTCCTTACGATTCTCCTTCACTTGCCTGCTTCATGTAGTATTTATGAGTTTGATTTATTAGTTCGTAGACCACAGTTTTCTACTGTAATTGTGTAAAAGCATGTTGATATATGAAGACAGGGCTCCCCAGAAGAGCAATTTTTTCCCCCCTACAGGAAACCAGCATGCAGCTTCTGGTAAGGTATTTTCAGACAAGATGGGAAATGTTGTTCATTCATTTGTCCTCCAATTTGTTCTACCCCATTTCAAATCTCCAGTGAGGAGCTCTCCAGAGGGAGTCCCTATTTCAGTTTCAGGAAGACGTGATCAGACCAGCAACTCTACTGGAAAATCTCAGTTGGTCAGTTTGTTGGCAATGATTCCACTGAACCAGTGGCAACTGTGATTTCTTCAAAAGGATTGCATTATGCCTCAAAAGCACCAGTCCCACTACGTGATAGATAGATCTTTACTGTATCTTGAAGACCCTAGACCAGAATTGCAAGACGGATGAAGCCAGCATCAGGTGTCCCATGGAATTTTCAACCAACACACATCATTAATAAGAAAAGGGACCAGGTCACCTCAAAGTTATGATTTCCATCTTGAACATGGTTAACTCGCTGAATAAGAGTACAGTCAGTGCACCAACCAACAACCAGGATGGAGTGATTCATATAACTTGATGTTAAGGAAGTTCAGCATTTGACCAGAGTATAAATCAAAATAATTTTAGTATGTTAGATACAGAGCCGAATGTTGCATTATTCTTTCTTGTTAGAGGTTGTCAGGCTAAAACAAATGACTGCAATAAAGTACCAGCTCTATGATGGAATTCAGTTCTCCTCAGATATGCATTTTCAAGCTCCACAGATGCAATTTGTGGAGTAATGTGACAAATAAATTCAATAGAAAAGAAGAGATGAATGGACAGAAAGAACAACAGACGATTGTTTTCTGCAACATCCAAACAGCACTCTTCATAAGTTCATCCATTCTACAGATTTGGCCTCATTGGATCCAAAGAGTTATCGTTTCATACGATTTTAGACATCGTTTTTTATAATCACTTCTGTTTTAGCATCGCTAAAAGCCCGATCGACCGTGGCAGTGTTTCACACTTTGGTCTGGAAACCAGCTAACTAATAACATCCACAGGCTAGTGGTACAGCAGAGCTATTGGTGGCCGTCCAGAACAGAAAGTGCTGGAGAAGCTTGACCACTGAGCTGTCCCTCAGGATTGGTTTCTATTTCAGTGTAAGTACACAGTCTGCCAATTGATATGGATGAGGTGATTGGAGAAGAAGAACATTTTATCACAGAGCAAACCCGGCTGCTGAGCTTTAATAATCTAGTGTTCCCTTGGTTGGAACGCTTCCAACTGAACAGGATAGGACAGTGCAGCAAGGGAGAATATTAAAAAAGCACCAAAACAAAGTACCTTGTTCATTTTTACAATCCTTTTCACTGTTACATCACAAAAAGATAAAATGTTTTGCTGTTACACATTGATCCAGATGCATGAACTTCAGAGATGAGGTTTATTGCAAAAGCAGTCAAATCCCCTTGTGTTTCTCCATTGACTTTGCACTTTGACCCCTCTGTACTAGAATCGATGTAAGGCATCAGAAACGCTTGTTGATGTAAAGGCAAATAGATTTTTCTAGGAGTCTTGTGGCACTTCAACATATGAGTCCTGAGAATTCATTTTAGCATAAAGCTAGCAAAAGGAGAGGTAATGGGAATCTCCTAAAGCCACTCACAATTCTTTGTCTGTATTCCATCATTTTGTGACTCCTGTTAAGTTGATGACAATATGGTAGAGTGTAACAGCATCAGACTTGGACTATACTGATCATCACTGACCAGAGTTCAACAAGGGGCAGCAAGATGGGAGGGCTCTATGATGAGATGAAGGGAGGGTTGTGCTAAATGGACTGGTTCTGTCACTTACGGTAAAATCAGCAGATTTGAAGTCTGGGGCTTCTCAGTGGTGAATGTCGCATGGAAATATCTATCCTTATACATTCAAAAACAGGGATAAACAAAGACTGTCTGGAAGAAACATGCCGCCTCTCTCTGTAAGGCTTATTGTTCAAGAGAGTTTGACGTGTAGCATCCAGGCCCTTGGCTGTTTCTGACCTTAGAGAAGGAGCTGTTTGTATTGATGCTGCATCTCTGTTTTATTTGTATCGTCTTCTTTTGTGTCTATGTCTGTGTGCTTTTGGGTTGTTTTGTCAATGTGCAACCATGCATTCACATAGACAAGTATTTTTGTCTGCCTGATTATCACATTTCTATTTTTGCATTTGGTCCTTGTAAGGAAATGCTTCAAAATTATAACTATTTCATTATTCAAGAGCATTTATTTTTCATCAGACGTTTTTAAAGAGTGTTCTTTTTTTTTTTTTTTACCTGGTTAGAACATTGAAAAAAAAAGACTTTTTAAGGTGGAAAAATTTAGAAAAACAAGTAATTTAGATAAAATGTTTCTTTTCACAACAGGAAAAACTCATCCATCGCTTATTAAAATATATTACCATCCACTTGCCCCAGTTCTGCTATAAGGAACAAACAGGGAGGGACTAATGTGATGCTAATGAAAGCGCCCTCTGAGGACTGGATATTGCCAAAGCTGATCAATGACAACCAAAAGTGGTAGTAATCATGTTTATGCAGTGTGCGTTTGCATGTAAAACTGTGTGTGTAAGTGCTTAGGCTGGTCTGGGATACTGAGCTGGTTTGATGTTAATCAAGCTTGGCGCAGTAACATTAGCTTCACTGGCTCCCAAAGGCTCTCTCTCTCTCTCTCTCTCTCTCTCTCTCTCTCTCTCCTTCTTTCTCTCTCCTTCTTTCTCTCTCTTGCACCTTTTTCCCTTCCACACTGATGCCGTAAAGGTTTCCATGGCTCTTTAAGCTGTCATGCACCATAACATTAAAACCTGTCAGGTCTTACACAGTGTCAATTAAAAATTAGCAAAACAAAGACAGAGAAAATTATCATTTTACTTTGGCAACTGAACACAAACACATGTTAAATGGCGGATAAGAGGAATAAAGGAAGGGATGTCAGTCTTGCAAGTGTAACCAAAAAAAAAGCTGCATGCTAATCAAACCACCGGGGACACACTTTAGCCTCGGGAATGAGAGGTTTGACATTGCAGATTCTCTGTTGGTAATTAGCCAACACAGAATCCACACTGACATGGAGAGGAACGGGAGAGAAACCTGCAATGCAGAAAGAGATAGAAGAGGTTCACTTATTGTTCATCCTGATAAAGTCTCCTCAAGGAAGCTTAAAAATACAGTTCCCATAAACATCCATCTTTGTTCTCAAAGCAAAACATTTATAGTAGACAAGGGATAGACAAGATTAATGCAAACATATTTGTCTCAATTTGAAATAATCGTGTAACTATATTAATTAGAAAAAACAATGATAAAGTACCATTTACTTTGTATTACTGTGAATTATCTTGTATTTTCTGTGGCATTTTTAAATCTAACAAATAGATCCATATTGGGACTACATTATTTCAATGTAAGCTCTGAGTATCATCAAACTGATGACAATCATACAATCAGCCGCCCTTATACAACGAAATATGCTGTAATTGAATAAACAACCGAAACATTATGTCTGCATGACATACAGGTTTAAATAGAATATTAGCATGATGTTCAAAAGCAAAGAACAACCCTCACTGGATAGGATACTTGTCTTTAGAGGATGGAGAAGAGGTCCTTGGAGGTGCACACACAAAGACACACATGGACAATGCCGTTGAATAATCTGTTTTGATAAATGTGTAATGAAGAGTGAGCACAGCCTATTGTTTGGTTTTGTTTTATCAATGAGTCCATGTACGGGTTGAATGCTTCATTGTGACGCACATTTACGCAGCTTGGTGAAATATAAGCGACCTGGATTCATCTTTGTGCAGTAGAAGATAAGGATAATGTATGCTTTGCCTTGTGTGTGCTAAGATTTACATGTGGATTTGAGGCCTTTTTTAAGATTGAGAAGTACATTTTGAGAGTTTGTTATAACAATTGTGCTCCGTGATGCTGCACTGCACTGCTTGATCCGATGGAATAAAAGGAAACAGATTCTTACCTTGGCTCACACTCGTACACCTGACCCACTTTTCATCTTGAACTGAGTAGTCATTTCACTCATATTAGCAGTACATGAGGTATATTTATCAAACAGTATTTCACTGAGAAAGGCTTTTAAAAAGCAAAGCCGCTGTATAGCCTCTAAACTAGTCACTTGTTATCCCACCATACTTCGCAGCGAATCAGTTCATTTGGAATGAGCTAAGAGGCTCGTGGTGCCTGACTGGGGACTTGTTTGAATTGAGGAGTTCTTCCAATCAAACCAACACCCCGGTTAAATGTTTACTCGATAAAGAAACAGTAAAACATAATCTCTGAGGTTTAGACAATATTGCAGACCAAAGGGAATCGATATTTTGAAAGGAGTGGTCAACATGGCAACGTATATGTGGACACCTGTAGGAGACATAAGGTGGTGGTCAAATTTGAGGAAAAGTTGCAGAGATTGGCTAGAGGATTGCAAGGTTGTGGAAAAAGTTTGAATTTGCATGAAAACGTTGAATTGAAGCATCCTAACTTCCTGGTAGGACTGTAATTGGGTTTTTGTTGTTGGGGATTGATTAGAATCAAGGGTCAATTGTGTTGAATGATGTACAGATGATGACGTGCCTTGAGGTGAGGAATTAAAGAGTACAAAGGATTTGTCACAATAAAATAAAAATAAAAGCTGACATAAAACAGTTGTGGTTGGGTTATGATGATGACCCACAGGTGCAATGAAGGAGCTCAAGGAATCTGGTTTAGCTCCAGCAGAGTTCAGCCCTGTCTTTGCTGCACGTCAGCACTCACCGATGTAAATCAAGATTTGGAACAGGTAGCCATGTTAATAACAACATCCAACCTTTACCCGGATAGACACTGTCCAGACAAAGTCGCGTAGTTGAACTGGGGAAGTGTTGTAACAGTGTCATCCATCATTGTGAAGTGCTTAAAGAGATATGGAGAGATGTGTGTATGTGTGTGTGTGTGTGTGCTTGTTTAATTGTTGGCTTCCAGCAGGCTGTCTGATTGTTCTTGCTTAAACAGCCTCACTTATACATCCTGATATTATATATTTATACTGTAATCATGAGAAAACATTTCTCTTCGGGTTTTGACCTGTGAGGCGAGGTGATAGCTCTTCTTGACCAAATATTCCTTGATATTTAACAGGACATACTGCTGTAGAATTGTAATAGTTCTCACTAAAAGGCTCACAGGAAAACAAACAAGATATTTTAAGGAGTGAAACCAACTGCTTGCTCTTCTGTCAAGTACTCTGTTAGTTGTTTTAATTTAGTCAGTAGGTGATGATGCAGGCGCTATCTTCAATTTATATAAATCTAAAGAAAACTATTTTGTATACTCTTCCTTTAAAGCATTAATACAATTCCATGTCCCTTTTTTGAACTACTAGTTAAATGAATGTCTCCAGTCAGATGTTTAATTAGGTGAGCGCTATCTTTGTGGGTCTTATTATACAACCCAGTTTGGCAGTGAGTTATTTGGTTACTTACCACATAATCAATTTTATTGTAGAAGGTGTGTGTTAGTAATTCTTTTTTAGCGAACAAAAACTTTGTTACAATTTTTTAAATGTTGCTGACTGTGGTAGCCTACAGCAGGGGAAAATAAAATGTCAGTGTTTAAAAAATGTTAATTTTCATTTTAAAAAAATGACAATTTAATCAATGTAACCATAGTTTCTATTTATGCAAGCACCATTTGACATTTCACTTCCAAAGACTTAAACAGCTATTGAGGACAATAGTTGTAGCGGCTAAGCCTGAACTTAAAGCCACTGAGGGGCTACGTAGACAGGCTAATATATTAATTGACTTTGCAACTGAAGTAAGACAGTCCAATATCTTCTTCTTTTATGAAAGATGTGTGTGCGTGTGTGGTGTGGTGTGGCATTGCGGTCAAAAAAGTGTTTGTGCTCTGCGTCTAGCAACACCTGACACCCCATTGAAAGTTCCTACCTAAAAGAGTAAAAGACCTGAACCCAAAGGTGACACCTGCTGGATCAATTTATGTCTCACACTCCTAGATATGGCTCTTGCAGTAATCAAACAAGAGGAGTAGTATTATATCTTTTGAAAAAAAAAAAGGTCCAAAGGAAAATGTTGTCTGATGTTAAGGTGAACCTGTGAAAATATGAAAGTATTTCCTTAAATCCGTGTTTTATTACATGTCAGACTTTTAAGAACATGGTCGTGACCCCGTCTGAAGCTTAACTCTTTGTAGATTCTCTGGCTGGCTACAGCCAACAGGAACTGTACTAACTGTTGGTACACTTACTATTGATATGCGTCTGTTCGATAACCACTTCAAAGATCCTGAACAATGCATTTAATGTTAAAGACTGCCTGGAACTTTTTTTTTTTATATACCTTAAGTGATTTTACTTTAACTTGCAGAGTTGTACCCTGGATGAACGTACACTGCAAAGTCACAGTTTGGGGGATTCAGAGGTACATATTAGCACATTTCTGATGTATTTTGTGAGTTTTAGTTTAAATGATGGAGCAGCATAATCAGTTTGGTGATGATCCGTAATTAACCCAGACATTAAATGATGTGTTCAAAAATGAATCAGCCCCTAAAAAACAACTGCAAATACTTTCTAGACACATTTATTGGGCAAAAAAAAAAAAGGACACAAAATGCCAACTGTGCAATTATTAACACAAACACAGCCAGTATCTTCACAACACTGCTAGTTTCCAAATTACAGGGTGACTCTCAATGATTAGGGTTTTTTATTTATTTATTATGGTGACTAATTAGCTTTGTCATGGTTAACTGTGGGCCTGTGGGCTCTGAAGATTCGGACACGCACGCAGAGAGAGAGGCTGTGTAACACACTTTAAGGAACTAAAAATACCCTCTACATCTCAGAGAAGGACACCAAGAGGAGTGAAGCAGCAGTATGGGCAAACTTGAATCATTCATGAATTGATTACTAGACTCTTTTGACATCAGACGCCAGGCTTTACATTTAAAAAGCTGTATTACAAATGTGCAACGCATGTCTGTTTAAGCAATCATCTACCAGCTGCTAATGAGTCAAGAATTTCTAGCAGCCTCTCACACATACACCCACTCACACACATTTAAGCATATGCATGCACAGAGCATAGCTACACACTCCACTGACACATGACTATGGAAGTGTAGACCTACACTGATTGAGTCTCTGCTTCTGGTTTTACTTCATACTCAAATGTTACAGTCCCCAACTCTGTGTGCAACTTCTGCTTTTCAGACATTAGAGGCTCGTTCCTGTTGTCATAACCTTTTTGGATAATGGCACATAAAACCATTCATCATGTTCTGACACAGAGAGACGTCATTGTCCTGTAGTTTGGCTGCCAGAGACAACATACTGCCTGTGCTTGTGCCTGTTAAAGGAGAACAGGCTGTGTTGCTGTCCCTGTGTGTTCACTGACTGTGTGTGTGTGTGTGGGTGTGTGTGTGTGTGTGTGTGTGTGTGTGTGTGTGTGTGTGTGTGTGTGTGTGTGTGTGTGTGTGTGTGTGTGTGTGTGTGTAGTATACTGGTGCTTTTATGCTTTTTTGGAAGTGTGTCACCTGTGTTAATACAACAATGTCTGAAGAGTGCCTGTAATTTAAAAGCACACCACTCACTGCTGTAAACAAGGACTTAATGTGTGATCCCCTGCAGATGTTACAGATGAAGCTCCATCATATGAGAGGTTCAGGAACAAGCAGCTCTAGCACAATGCTTATAATGCATTGGAAGGACAGATGCACTTTGAGCTTATAATGATATTCTCTGTTCTGTTTATTCGCCTTACAGCCTTAGATTTCTAGACGTGCTGAAAAAGTAAATTTGCTTCCTCGAAAGATCTGGCATATGAAACAGTGTCTGCACTGAAATGTAGTCACAAGCCCTTTAGGGGTTTTAATACAAGATGAAACATTAAAAAAACTCAGTTTTAACTTTATTTGTTTTCCTGAATCTCTGATGAAACAGCTGTGGTTTTTGGTGGCAGAATAGCTGCAAATAAAGCTGGGCTCTGTTATAGCAGAGTGTCATGTGAAAGGGTATCAAAGAGAATTTCAAAATTCAAAAAGCTTTGTAGCAAACGAATGGAAAAGCTGTGAAAACGTTTCCATTAGTACTGTGCAGGGCAGTGCATCAGAAAACTACTGAGATTGACCGAGATGCTGAGTGGGCATGTCTTTGACCTACGTCTTCTGCTGTGTCTGGGAGTGAGGTCTATAGGAAAGTCAGTGACTTTGCAGAGTCATAAAACGGTTTGAAACGTAGTGGTCGGGGAGACCCTCAGCCATTAAACCCTGAGGGATAACTTCCACATGTGTATACCTTATTACATGAATTGTTTTTTTGCCAAGTTGAGTGTACAGATCTGACATTGTAATATTATATGCATATATCAGAAAATATATAAAAGCTTTAACACTTAAATAGCCCGTAAGATGAGCCATGTGGAGGGTTTGCAAACATAACTAAGCAGCTAAAAACAGTAAAGAAAATTCTGGATTTCCATTTTCAAGGTGCCATTTTTAACACACATAACTAATTATTTGCATGTAAACTACATCATTACCAAGTAACAAAAAGGTAGCTTAGTAGCTACCAAAAGAAAAGTAAGAAAGAAAGTGAAAGTGAGAAACTGATCCATCAAAACAGGCAACGCCATGATATGTCATCATCTTTTAGCTTTGACACAATGATTCTGTGGTTCTGGTCAATTACTCGTTGCACCATCCAGGATGTTTAACTGACACCATAAAGAAAGTCTGGAGTGCAAGAAATCGGTTGATGGTGAAAACATTTGTACTTCCTTTAAAGAGTAAACAACATTTAAGATAAGCTGTGTAAAAGTCAGAGGTTTGTAACTCACAGTTTTACTATCCACGATGATGATGACATACAATGCCTGAGATGGCCGGACACATTCAACTCTTTTTCACTCCAAAATCTTTTTATTAGGTTTAAATAAAATTAAAAAAAATACTAATACTAATACTATAGGCAGTAACAATGAAGTTTCACTAAAAATGTTATCATAAAAAAAACATTCCTGGAATTGAAAGTGTGGCGGGAGGATTGATAATAACCTTATCTGTTTGAGCATTCATAATGACTTAATTTAATGTTGCATGGAAAACATATTTTTGTGTTTATTAAAACTGCAGAAAAATTGAGAGAATGGCAGATGACAGAAATCTATGGACGATCTTGGAGAGCTAATAAGTATCACAGTGAACAAATAAAAGACATAAAAACTTCAAAAGAAAAGCCCACTGCGCTTTATACTTTTTTTGTACATCATGCAGCGATTTGTACTGTTCAAGTTGAAACCCAATAAAAAAAATGAAGGTAAAAAGCACACTGTATCTATTACTACATGCAGACAGAAACACAAACAGGACAGATGGTATGCTTAATTTCCAATATTAAACTATTAGGACGTTCGATAAGAAAAATCCACACAAACCAAAAGTTCCTCACATGAGCTTTAAATATGGACACAACACACAAACACATGTAGTACCCCAACCCACACAGGTCACACACACATACACACTTACACACACACACACACACACACACACACACACACACACACAAACACACACGACACACTTAAACCTTGGTCAGCGTTGCTCGGTCTCTCCTTAATTGTTTCCATATGATGCATTAGGAGTTGTTTATGAGTTAGTGCAGCAGAAAATGTATCATATCCTGCTTTTTATTCCCAATCAGGGATAAATCTCCAACAGTGGCCTGTTCACGCCAGAAACAACTTGGAACACGTAGCTCAAATATCTTTATAGGTTTGCACGTGCACATGTTTGTGTGTGTGGCAGAGGAGAAGATAAATTTACTGTATGTTGCGGAAAGGAAATATTCATTTTATATGGCCATGTGTCGTATTTACGAGCTGCATCAACGTTTTACAAGTGGAACAAACTTTCTATAAATCTGTGACTCTAGCAGAGAAGCCACAGTATACTTTATCCAACCTTCTCTTCGGATATGAAACATGCACCCAGCTTAACACGACCTCCTGCTGCTGCTTGATGTCATCAGACCAGAGCAGGAAACACCAACCAAACTAGTCAGTCTCTGTCGGCCATACTAAAAAGGGTCTCTTTACCGGGCACAGGATGGCGTTGCGTCAGCAGCATGATAAGCTGTGTCTGCTAACCCTTCTGGAATCCATGGATAAAAACCTGCTTATCACTGCTGTGATAGCGGCTTCAGTTTTCATATGTGTCTCTTTAACTAAGACTGGGGAAAGCTCAGAGCTCTCCCGTGCCTGCTATTGTACAAATACTGTTTCTTTGCACATGGAAGTTTGTAATTTGTTCGCATGAGGTGGTGTGTGCTTTACATTTGTGTATGTTGGATCTATAAGATTACAGGTGGATAGAAGATGTGTGTTGCAGAAAAGGTCAGTTGTTGCACCTGTGCTTCACCACTGGTCTCAATCCAATTTATTTGCACACAGTCAATCCATTCCATTCTCGTGTGTCATCTGCCACCTCAGAGCGACCCTCTTTCGCAGCGTGTTTGTCCAGCTAACTACAAACCACTGTGTTCTGCTGGGATAAAACACACACATGCATGTGTCCACAAAGAGAGGCTAGTTATCATACTGTGTTTACAAGCAGAACAAATACGAGGTTAAACCTGGTGTGGCGGTGTAAGGGGTTCGAGATGAAGGGACATGAGATGTTGCTGCTTAAGGGAAAATGTCATGAATTATATTGAAAGTTCTGTCAGCTTATACGTCAGCCACAATATTAGACCGCAGGCTACCCAACAACCCCTGAGAGGGTAAGGCCTGAGCATGAATTTCACACACAGAAAAGGAGAAAAGAACAAACACGCAGAGGGAGGGGAAAACAAAGACAAGCGCGCACACAAAGGCCAGAGAAGAGGATGAGTACTCTGGGGGGGATGAAGAGCAAGTTTGAAAACATCTGGTGCGGGGCGCTGACAGCAAGGAGAGAGAGAGAGAGAGAGAGAGAGAGAGAGAGAGAGAGAGAGTTAGGGATGTCTCAGAAGGGTTGATGGTCCAGCAAAGAGAGAGAGAAGAAACAAGGACTCTTTAGGGATCAGAACATAACAAACATGCCTTTTTTTTAAGAGTTCAATATATTCTCATCATATGCTGGACAATAATGGACAAGATCAACCAGCTGGAAGGATAATGGTTACACTCAAACATTAGCAACCAAGTAAGAGTTAAAGCTCATTAAAGTAAGATCTGGAAAAAAATAAGGAGCTAATGCAGCTGCAGCACTCTGATGGATGGAAATACTTCCAAGTAGCCTGCTGCAGGCTGACGATAACATTTTTGAAAACACTCTATAAAAGTTCCTTTCATAAACTAAAGGAAATTATATGGGGTTTTTTTTGCATTGAATACTAAAAAAAGAGACAATAGAACATAGCTTTTTGTGACAGCACTATATCTTTTTAAATCTGCTTAGAAATGTAGGGCAAACAGGTGAAGGCTGCTCACTTATTCTGCCACAGGAGAAAGAGTTAGCATTTTAATCCTAAAAAAAACAAAAAAAACACGATGTGCAAGATTATTACAACCACATATAAATGTTATCTCTTTTGTTTGAAGGATTGTGCTTTTGTTCTCATTGCAGGTTTGTTTTGTAGCCAGGAAAAAGAACTGTGGGTTGTCAAAAAACTGAAACAAGTAGCTTCTTTATAGGAACACGGGGGATCGTAAACTCTTCATAGTGATCTCCTTGTAGAAAGTGTCTTTGACATGTGAGATTTAAGGGACCTTTGACAGATACATGATATATTTTTAAGTTGTTTGGTGCTGTTATGATATCCCCTTTATTCAACCCCTGTCATATTTATACACTGCAGTGCCTCTGAAACGTATTACAGGATCATCACAGTTAATTCTCTTAATTCCTCCTCCATCTCCCTGAACGAGGCAGGAAATCTTCATGTAAACATGGCATCCATCCACTGCTAAACTGAGTCACATCCAGGGCAGCCCTCAGCCTGCATGAGTGAGGAGAAACATGGGGGAGAGGAGCTAAAAACATGAGAGAGGAATCACCAGAGTGGCACAAAAATGGGATAGTGTCTAGTGGGAGGGGAGAGAAAGCGAGAGAGGGTGAGAGAGAGACTATAGAGAGGAGTGGAGTCAGTGGCCTAGATGTGTGAAACGCCAGGGGTTGCTGTTTTTGGTTCACTGGTTGACTTACTAAGGGCAAATAGACCAAATGTAATAGGGAAGTTCTGCACCACACGTAGGAAAAAAAAGTTTTGAACCCTTAAACTTTAATTTTGGTAGCTTTTAAATCTCCTGCAGAATTATTGAACTAGGATTGCTCTCGCACAGACCAATAACTTGGTACACAGAGGACATGACATGCATGATCATGGCAATTATAGAAAGAACATATAGGGACTAATTCTTGTGTTTTTCCCAAGACGGTCAGCGTTCAAGCATTCCGCCTGACCGACTGATACGATGGCCTTGGAGGCAGACAGCGACAGAGGTTCATCAAGAAGCGCTCATGAAAAATATCCCCGGGCAGCGTTGGAGCGCAACGGCTACGTGAAGACATGTGTCACCCCGCTGCACCAGGACGCAGGGAGCCAGTCGTGGCTGAGAGTCGCCGTGACATGGACTCACCGAGGAGTGTCGTCTGCTGTCTGCGTTGCATCCATCACCGTTATTCTCTCTCTGCTGCTCAGATTGGTCGACGGGGATGCAGGCAGCAGCAGCAGCAGCAGCAGCAGCAGCGGAAATAGCTCCGGTTCTAGTCTTCATTTCTCGGCGGGCTGCGCTGTGGAGTTGCTTTTCACTGCATGTTACTGCGTCTCCCCAGTTTTTACTCTCGTATGTGCCTTCTTCTGGGTCGGGCTTTATCTGATCCGCTGCGGGGTGCTCGTCCGGACCGCGGTGTTTCTGTTAGCGCTGTGCCACTTGGGCGAAGCCGCGGCGCAGTCGCTCCTGCGCGGCGCCGAGGAGCAGCTGCTCTCGCTCCCCGCGACCCTGGTAGTCCTAGGCTGCGTGGGCAGCGGGGCTCTGCTGGTCGTTCGACTGCGCCAGGGAGTGTCCATCCTCGTCTTCATCAGCGTCATCAGGGCCGTCTCCATCGTCTCTCTGAGCAGGGTCCGGGCCAGCTGGAGACCCTACCTGGCCTACCTGCTGGGGCTGCTGGGGGTTTTGCTTGCGAGGTATGCTGACCGGCTCCTGCCGGCCTCAGGGACCAGCGGGACGGGGTGCTGTGGCTCTGTGACCGGGGCGAAGGAGGAGGACATCCCTGTCTTCAAAAGGAGACGGAGGTCCAGCTCCATAGCGGCCTCGGAAATGATGGCTCATAGTCAGAGCAACAGCAAGTCCCACCGCAGGACTTCGCTGCCGTGCATTCCGCGGGACCAGGTAAGACTAGCCTAAGTTTGGAATCATTTTTCACTTCACATTCAATGATTTGACCTTTCAACAACTGCAGACTTTTGTTTGCTATCCTCTATTTGTCACTGCTGGCATACGTGACAGCTTTACGCGCGAATCATTCTTGACAACGGGCCAAACGGGACACCATAGATTGTAATAAGCGTTATTATGATGACACGAATGATTTGTGTGCTGCATAGGCCTTTTACTGTTACTCTGACCCATGAGGCTACTTTAAAAAAAAAAAATCTCTGAATAACGCCTGATATGGTGCTTTAAATAGCAGCATTGTCTGTGCACCCTCTTTCTGTCATTGCTCTTAGTTTGGGCATCATCATTTGCTCGCGTTGTGTTTGTGCAGCTGATAAGCAAATGGATGGTGCACTTAGCATGCCGAGTAAAAATGTGTCTGTGCCAGTGTGTGTGTGAGCGAATGTGCTTGCCTGTGTGCGCATGAATAGGTGAGAGGTCAAATGTAAACATTTAAAAAAAAACTTCTGTTTATCCTGAGTGCTGACCAGTGGCGTGGTGCACGTGCTCTCAAACTTTAACACATGATGGAGCCAAATGTGATTCAACTTTGTCCTTACAAGAGCCCCCTCTGGTGCTGCAGGTCAGGGTTATTGATTGTCAATTGTTATTGCTCTATTTTTATTGTGATGTGTTTATTAGAAATAGACATCTTTTTTAAGGTTTTGGAAGTTTAAAAAAAAAAAAAAAAAAAAAAAGTCTCAATGTAGGGAGCTGTTGAACGATAATGTAACCTTTCAAAAATAGCTGGTCGTGATAAAAAAAAAATCTATGAATGAGGTGGATGTGCCCTGCCCTGAATACTGGTTTAATAACGCTGTGCTGGAAGCTTATCCCTGTGTGTTAGCAAGTGGAAATGCTCACACCTGAAAGCGCTGATTTCAGTCTCTTTTTCTTATTATTTTATAATATAATAAATATAAATCAGCAAGTCAGTATCTGGTTTATTTTGATCTAAATGTGCAAAAAATCTCAGTCAGAGAACAATCTCTCTTGACATGTTACCAACATGTGAGTCCTGCTTGTGAAGTTTAAGCTTTACCAGAAGGATTATGCGTTAATATAAATGCTGACTTTGCAGTTTTTTTGGATGTGAGCCATTCAGAAAAATCTATAGGCCTAACGCTTTTAAAAACTGAATGGTGCACATGTATAGCTCAGCTCCGGACGGGCAGAGCTTGAAACCCTTTATAAAATCCCCTTTGACCCAAACAGGCAATCTAAATTTGATTCATTTTTCGTGTTTTATTCTACAATACTTATATCGTCTCCTTTTGTTGTCTGTTGAATCTATGTTTTGGTGAATTGATTCTCTCCTTTATATACTTTGATTGTTGTCTCCAAAATTGTGATGATCAAACATTCATGACTCTGTACACTTTTTAGTGTGATATAATGACTTGGCACCGATTTGAGAATCAATCTAAAGCATTTTCAGATGACATCTCTCTGCAGGAGCAGACTCACACATCAACTCTATGTTGTGCTTGAATATTTGTTAACACTGAAGAACAGCTATCTATACTATCATGCCATGCATGGGCTTAAAAAATATTCTCATATTATATATCGTAATGTAGTAATGTGTATTGGGAAACGTACATGCACATCCACTTTTTCTTTGATATGCAATAGTGACTTTTCAATGCAAGCCTGGAGTGGTAGCACTTACATGTTCATATGAAGGTGAGTTTGTTTTCTCCGAGATAGAGAACCTGGTTTAAGAACATAAACATGATGGAGCAAAACCTGACGCAATCTTGTCTGTGTTGTGTGTTATGGTGTCAGTGTAGAGAGAGAGGAGCTTTGAATATTTATATAGTTAAACCACTTTTTTGTATCATGATGAGTGACTGTCCTGTAACAAGTACATGTAAAGACACATGGCTATAGACCCCCCCCTCCTCCGAACAATTAGTTTATTGGTTACTGATACATAAAGAGAATTTGACAAACCACCTTAAAGCAGTCGTTACTTTTGTAAAGACCCCATCCATGCATACCCAAATTAAAGTACTCATCTTTTATAAACATTCACATAAGTGATAAGCTGAAACATACTTGTGTTTCTATGGTAACAGCTTGATGCTTTTGTGATCTTGAGATAATCAAAGCTCATTATTTTTGAGATAGTTCAATAATTAACATGATCTCAAGATAACAGGATTCAAAATGATTGAAAGCACAGCTGTTCTCAGCGTCAATACTTTTGAAGTTGTTGATGTTTATCAGAAAGCTGATGCCAATCGCTCACTCGTTCATTTATGAGTAAAAATCTATAAAGTCAAAAAAATCTGATGATCTAATTATATGTTGTTATTTATGCAAAGGTTGTTGTCCCCTCACTGATCATCTTGTTATACCCATGAATTTCCCTTTCACAGGCAGTTATTCATCTAAAGTGTTTTGCTATTTGTGTAGTGAAAATTGTGACATACCCCAATATATTTGGAGGAATCCTCACTGATTCTTGTTTTGTTGACAGTTTAGCCCTGATCTTGTAGATTCAGACACTGGAGAGAGGGAGGAGAGGGAGAGAGGAAAGCTCCATTTTAGCGACTATTTGGCTCACATGTTTTACGACACTGATCTGTGTTATATGGTTGGTATTGTAATGTTGTTCAGACTTCCCAGAGAGAGGATGGGTTACTCTATATGCTCATTGTTAGAAGTATAGGTTATGTGTCATGCATACTAGCCATTAGACTTTATTCAGAAATAAAGGGTGAAGTCAGATTAAAGGGGCCAGTTTTGGTAATTCAGGTAAACTGTGCCAATAGTGATTTCATATCAAATTTGTTTAATAAACATTGCACAAAAAGTAAGGAAATTTAGGTTTGGTAGATTATTTATTTGTAGTAGCAATGCTTCTCTGCAATAAATCTTATACCGTTGGAAAGCCTGCTTATTTCCCTTTTAAATGGTGCCACATTTGTAAGGAAGATGCATTTGTGGGATGAGCAGCAGAGCTGAATATGCTGTTAGGTATTGGCAGAGAAGATTTGGCAAGTTTTTCATGGGCGCAACACACACTCAGCTCTGCTGCTCATCCCACAAATGCAAAAGATGTATTGCAGAAAAGGCATTGTTACAACAAAGTAATTACAAACGATTGCTCTATCCCTACATTTAGTCATTTATGCTATGCCATACTCCCTTTCAGTACCATATCCCTCCAGCAAACTAGGACCAATACAAACTTGTGTTATAAAAAATAGTTAGTGTTATAGGAACCATTCAAGATCAGTCATTATGATTGTCTGTTTCATTAAATTTTAAAGAACTAAGATGCTCTGACCTTATCTGGCCCATTTCAGGTGACTTCACTTAACTATAAGCAAACCAAACATTCAATCAAATTATAATTATTCTATTATATATATATATATATATATATATATATATTTATATTTGTCATAATTTTTAAATATATATTCTAAATTATTTTTCTATACACAAATTAGATTCCTAACCATAACATCGGCCCTAGATTCAGCCTGAAAGGCAGGACTTCATTTGTATGTTCCATTACCTGAGTTTTTTGTTTTTAAGTCTTAGAGTTGATCTGTGCAGCCGTCTGACCCTCGGTTGTTCATCACGAACTGGTATCCAGGAAACACTAACTGAGTGTACTACCGGCACTATTAGAACAACACCCTTACACGCTCTACTGCGTGATGGCTTGAACAGGACTGATGACAAATTGAACTTTAAAACAAATCGAAAAAAAAACAAACTCACAATGACCAGATGTTAAGGACAATGTGTCCTCTTGTGGCCTGTCGTCACGCTGTAATCTGTGTGACCAGCAAGAGGAACATAGAGATTATTGTAGGGGACAGAGAGAGACACACACAAAACCACGGATTGCACTTTATGTTTCAAAGTGAAGAAAATAACCAAAATAGTAACATTTTTGGATTATTAACTCGTTGTACTTTTGGATTGTATTAGGAATTCCAGTTTTAAAGTAAAGAGTTAAAAGTTTCATAAATCTATTTGACTATTGCAGTTTTTAAAACTGAACTTTCTGCATGAGTAGTTGCTGACTTTGTCTGTCTGCTTGTTTGATTGACAGTTTTCTGCAGCCTAAAAACTGTCGCTGAGTGCCGCAACCTTGCACCAAAACAATAATATAGCAATCTGTGAAGCCACAGCAGTATGAACATACAGAAAGTTACTAAAAGCTAAAACTATTAATGGAAGCGGGCGTGCTCACTGTGTGTCGGGTAATGGGTAATGCAAGGTGCTCTGTAGTAGGGACAAATGGTAGAAAAAACAACAACAGTGGACCAGCTTACCTCTGTTTGGTAATGGAGTGGGCTCTGAAGCGGTTACAGGCACACTGATGGGGGAGAGGTTAGGGTGGAAAGGAAAGAAAAAGAGTGGAAAACACAGACGCATTTCAGCCTATATGGCCTTCATCAGGGAGTTAGAGTACGGCACAGGTGTGCTGGTATAGAACAAATAAATAAATAAATAAAATAAATAGGTAAGGGATACTTACCTACTCAAAGCTTGCATTTTGTATCTCTGTAAGCTCCTCACTGTCATTGACTCCTGTCACAGAACACATAACCAGTTTCTCTCTGCATTTATAAATGAATAACTTAATGTAACTGTACACATTTTGTTGGCTGTTAGTTCTACAAATGCTGAGGTGAGTTTAACCTGTTTGTTATCTTGCAAGTAGGTGGTGTAGTGTAGGCATTGTCTTCAACATAACCTGTATTTCAATACACTCCTTTGCTTTGCTTAAATAAATGTTGGTTAAACTGTTTTCTTTATTTTTGGTGTCCTGATTTAGATATTCGGAAACAAGCATATTCTTTTAGTTATAAGGTTGTACAAAAATTGTATGACTCAAGACGTATGAAATAATTATCGCCTTGCAAAGTAGTCCGCCAGTTCTCCTTTCAATACTTAATCAAGCATCCAAATTAACACTTGTTTTTGCTTATACTGAACCTATCTGCTGGCATCGCTACAATGATTCTATTTGTTTTGATGAAGGACATATTTTTGGGCTTCAGTGTAGCCAGCCAGCATGTATGACTAAGGAGATATTCAGTACACAGCTCATTGTTCATAAATTAACCAGTAGCTTGAGACACAGTAACAGAGGTGAGAGAAGACTTTGCAGACAAATTGTTATCTGCAGAGTCTGCAAAGCGGGCTGCCTATTTTGCACATCACTTCACCTGCATACAAAAAAGCCTGCTAAAATTTGATTAGCCAATGCAAAGGAACAAAGGAATACAAACTGAAAACAATACTCTTGTTCCATGCCTACACATTCCTCAGTGATACGCAGAAATCTGTTGAGAGACAGCCTTTAGCTTAATCTGTCATAGTGCAATTCTTAAAAAAATCAGTGAAATAAAGTTGTAACGCTGCACCTCTCAGCTGTGATATGAGGACGAGCGGCAAACAAAGTGAAACAATAAAACACTGCCAGCACTTTTCAATATGGTTATATCTTGCTAGTACATGTTGTCAAACTGAGATGACATAGACTATAAATTTGCGATCCTGTCAGTGATGATGCAGTTTTACTTTTTGCAGGTTTACTTTTCGCTTCCTTTTTTTTTCCAGAAATTTAAAGATTTTTTAAAAGAAACTTGGTCAAATCAGTTTCTTCTTCCTTCTTCTCCTTGGTTTTAAAAGTCACACACACACACACACACACACACACACACACACACACACACACACACACACACACATTATGGTACAGTTTATCCATACTGTAGATAATGAAGCTCTCTTCAGTGTAGTTGTACCTGAGAGAGGCTGGGGTTTTTCTTCAAACGTTGGCTCTGCAGTATTTATGAAGCAGGCTGGTGCAACCTGCAAAGCCAGAGGCAAGACAGGCACTCCTCTGAGCTGGAAGCTGAAATAAAGCAGTTAACTCTGTGACTTTACTCTATATGTTCTTCCTTTTTTTTCTTTTTAAAGGTGAATGTTATTCATTACTTTTACTGTACTGCTAAATGACCTTCATGTAGTGAGAGGAATCAACTTAATGCGATGTTGGGTTTAAATGTTTGACATGAATTAGACTCCATAGTGATGTTTCTGCTCTGGCTCCACATTGAGGATTTATGTTTTGACAGAAGTTGTTTGTGTTTTGGCCGGGGTCTCAGTGGAATGGGGATTTCAGCGGAAAGACCTCTGCTAGTTGTTTTTGGGTCACATGCAATAAAAAAAAACAACAACTTGCTATTACCACAGCTATAAATAGAAAGTCTAAAAAAACGTGTTTTATTGATGAGTGTTTTGTTGTGCACTTTCCTGTTACAATTGCTCATTACACAATATTAGCATTCAAGCCCTCAAAAAAAGTTGCTTTACATTGTACATGTCAAAAGGAGTGAATGTTCTTGTAACAGAGCATCATGTACAGTGTCTGCATGTGAGAGGATGAG
>NC_089205.1:14631513-14643622 GCF_963930695.1 Labrus bergylta | reverse complement strand
ATGGTCACACAGTTTGTCCATCAGAACTAGATTTGATTGCAATGTTTTTCCTACTCTCAGAGGCAGAACATCACAGCTGAGTAGATGATGACCTGCATCGGAATTGCTCGACATCACGAAGTAAATATTCTTCGGAAAGTTATTTGTATAGAAAAGCAGCTTTCTGGGAACTTTTGCAAAGTCAAAGCAGTGCAAAGGAGTTTAGAAAATTCTACACAGAAGGGCTCTATTTTCATTCCAGCTCACACAAACACATTTTATCCACCGCAATATTGATAAACAGTTTATGTTTTACCCTCTAAGCTCTGTATCAGTCTCAAAAATCCCTTCTCTATCCCTAATCCAGTTCCATGGTGTGCAAACCAAAGTTGGCAAAAAACGTCTAGATTTAAAATTCTCTGTGAGCGTTCTTTGTTTTCATGCTGTGGCTAAAAACAGCATTATAATGTGTGTGTATAGGTTATGATAAGTGTTCTTACCTCATGTCTTCCAGCAGGTCACATTCAGTCTGGTGTTTAAAGTGCAGTCTTGTCATCTGCTCTGTGTGTGTATTTTTCAGCTCCTGGGTCACTTTGACCTGGATGAAGCAAAAAGACAAGTCAAGGAAAGGATTTGTCATTTGTTTATCAGTCAGCTGTGATCAGTATTCATGGTATCAATAATCAGATATGAGACTAAAGTGCATAAAATATGCCTCATCCTTGTTGAAGAGTCCAGTAAGTATACTTAGTGGCCTTATGTTGTCAGGTTAAATGGTGCATGAAATAACCAAAGTCCACACAAAAGTGCTTAAAATACAGTGATATTATCCAGTAGGACAGTGACCTTAAGAACTTATTTACCTTTGGAAGGTCTCTACACAATTTAAAAAATACCGACCTTGGGCTTTAACAAGTTCTAAGAGCCCAAGGTGACATTTTCAAATGTAATATTTGTCATCCAACAAATGGTCTAAAGTTCAAATATATGAAATATGATAATAAAAATCATCTTATGGTGCATTCCATTTGATCTCTGTAGTCCGTAAATTCCAAGTTGCTGGTCTGATACGTCACCAGGAACGCCACCCTGAAGTCGGGATTCCAACTTGGAAAATCGAAGCAACTTCAGTAGTCCGAGTCAAAAGCCATCATGGCTGTCACTTGCATAAACGGTAACATTTAACTGTAACTATTGTGCTTAATAGCAGCTTGTTTCTCTTTTTGTGCATTTAAATCAGTGCACCCGAAAGTATCTTGCAAGCTCTATCATCGTGGCATGTCGTTTTTACACGCACAACTATTACGTGGCGTGTTGTTATCGTGAGGTATTATCTAACAAAACAAAGGTACTCCTGGAGGCGTCCATGTTGCTTGTCAGATTTGCAACTGGAACGTGGTTAACTCGGGTGTAACGTCATTCCCAGCCTTAAAATCTAGGTTCTCAGGTAAATGAAATGCACAATATCTTTCATTTAATTCCAATCCGGGGCTGAGATTTACGTTCATAAATTTCCCCTTCTTAAGCATGGCTTCAACATACAAAACCACGGAAACAAACAAATAATTGAACCCCCATCAATCAATTCACCTGCCAATCACTTGTCATCTGTTTATCAAAGGAACACACTCTCTCTGATGTAATAGCCATCACTGTGACATTCAGTGTCAGGGCATTGACAGGGATTCTGGAGAATGCTCTTTGCAGTCAGAGGTGAGGAGACACTGTGCAGCCAATAAAAGCACGAAGAAACAGACACACTCCATTTGTGTAAGAAAAGATGCTAATCATGTCATCTTACAAAATAATCAATCTGTGCTTAGAGTAGGGGCTATAACCTGCAGTGATTCACACAGTCTTATACAAACAGTAAACAAAGCTAGAGTTCACCCCAAGCACCACACAACCACACAACCACACACACTATACACACTATACACACACACACACTCTCGCCAAAGTCACTGTGATGGTCTTTGTGTATTGTCGGTCGTATTCCATCAGCTATTCACCAGAGCAACAGTGGGTAAATTCATGGCTGTTCTAGACAAAACAATCAACAACGTAGCACACACACACACACACACACACACACACACACACACACACACACACACACACACACACAGAGCAGACTGGCACAGAAATACCAACACAAACTGCAGATTTCCTTTCTTTCATGTGCTGTGTCTTTGAAGATAAGGAGGGAGTGGTTCATTACATTATCAGGGAAAAAAAACGTCTTCACTCGACTACGCCGTCTATCACTTATCCCGAAACCTCAGGGAGAGAGGGCGCAAAATGGAAGGGCAAAGGGTGACAGAGAGACGGGGAGACAAAATGCATGAAAAGAGAGGAGGGGAAATATGAAGAGGGAGGGATATAGAGAGGGCGACACTGAGGATGGAAGAGAGGAAGTCGGTGAGAAGAAGACGGGTGAAAGCATCAGTCAACGCAATACGGTGGTGTTAATAATGAGGCAAGGTCAAAGCAATATAAAAGAATATCAAAGGTCATGTAAAAGGAAAAGAGCTCCGATGGTGTAGTGGTAGCTGATGCAGCAGGAAGGTCTAGACCACTGAGAGTCACACCTGTTAAAGGCAAACATAAACACTACACCTGATGAATCCCCACCTGTATGAAGATCAGCTAAAAAAAAAACAGCTATTAAGACTGGGTTATATGGTCAGCTCTGTCAATGTTTACAGAGCATGATTGTGTTACAGCATGGTAGGCTCTGTACTTTACAAATCCAATCTCTACATGACCCTTAAGAGTTCATCGTCTCCGAGTCGCTGTAGGAGGGCTGTAAGATCAGCAACCACTAGTTTGTTTCTGGAGCACAGCTTGTTTTCAGGCTTCCTGTAAGAGTTCATCGTTCACAACTTTCAAAAGGCTATCTGAAGAGGTCTCCTATACCCTTCATATACAACGGAATAAGCGACCAAACCATTAAAATCACTCAATAAAGCCACTGCATGGCAAAAAAAAAGTGTCATGGTTTTCTCCTATGCTCAGGCTTTGAGAGACTGCGAGCTGCTGCTAACCGTAGCTCACAACAGTGGCAGTTTGGAGTAAACTCTCATATTAGAGTACTTTAAATGTTTAGATAGATAGATAGATAGAGATATAGATAGATAGATAGATAGATAGATAGAGATATAGATAGATAGATAGATAGATAGATAGATAGATAGATAGATAGATAGATAGATAGATGGTTTTGTAGCTTTGTAATAACTTCTGCCACTTTTATTTGCAGCCATCTTTAATTGACGCCACATAAAGCCAGTGCATGAGACACAAACAAACTCAATCTTTCAGCAGATGTGCTGAGACACAGACAAAACGCTTAAGGGCCTGTATGTGTCGCACTGGGAGTGAAATTATTAGTATCTCACAGCCAAATACTGGTAACACTCTGGCTGTGGTGCTGGAGGCTGAGTGTAAGTGTGCCAGCCACATTGGCAGAGAGTAACATCAGTATTTTTTGTTTTTACTAATTCTCTTTTATTCCTGTAAGTATTTCACAGAAAATTGGACGCGAAAAGGGACTGACAGCTGACCAATTAGGTCAAACAAAGTGAACACAGCCGTAATGGTGCACTTGATCACACGCAGAGGTTCAAGATATCCATCGAGACGGTCTCTGTGCAGAGTCAGTGATGAATGTGTCTGTGTTTTAGAGACATGATATGACATGTTAAGGGCCAGTGTGTGTGTGTAGAAACCAAGAGCATAAATGGCACTGGGGGAATATGTGGTAATTAAGAGAAAACTGTGCAGAGGTTCACAGCCGGTTAATTGGCTCTCATGCATCTATTTCAGGACACACACACACACACACACACACACATTTGTTGAAAGCAAAGGAAAGACAGCATCAACACATGCATATACACACTCCCTCACATACAGTGCATATGTTACTGTAGGTGACTTTGGACTTTTCTTACAGATTTAGTAAGTGAGTAGGCCTACTAGATATGATCACTCAGTGTGGTGTGTGTGTGTGTGTGTGTGTGTGTGTGTGTGTGTGTGTAAGCATGTGTGTGTGTGTTTGGCTTTTGTCAGCGCAGTGTTTAATGAAATGATGTGACCCTAGTCAAACTAAAGGGGCTTCCCTAGAAACAAGAAGACCACAGCATGGTGAAAAATGACAGTTTTTGTTGTGCTGTTTCGACGACAGCTGTCACATTTATTTATTTTTTAACCACGTTTTAAATTACCACTCAAACAACTGATGCTTAACCTTGATTCTACAGAACAGTAAGGTGCAAAAAAAAAAAAAATGTGGCTGTTTATTTGTTTTTCAGTTAAAGTTATTGCTACTAAATAACGAATTAAAAGAAAACCACACTATCACAAATTAAATAAAAATGCTCTGTGGTTTCATGTTAGCCCCCAGGAGCTAACGCTGTTATAAGACGCATATTAATGTCACTAGGTTACCGACTAACCTAGCTAGCAAACGCTGCTAACATTAGCTACAAAAGGGTCTTTTTCTACCCCCCTTTTAATGTCGTTAACCTGCAGCATTGACCCCCTTTTACGTGTGGTTAATGAAACTCAACATCCACAGCTAAGGTTACTCTTGCTATTGTCTGTTAAAAAAACAAAAACATAACGGACTCTGGAAATCACTCACCTTCCTCGGCGGTGGCTGCATGTCGGAGTATTGACATGAATGGTATTTTCCCCCTTTATGAGATGTATTGTAATTCCAGAAGAGGAAATCCAAATAAGTGTTGGGGGGGGGGGGGGTGGTGGGGAGGTTGGGGGGGCAAATATTTGTTTCCCCTCACACAAGATTCCCCATCGAGACGACAGGGAGGAAAGGACAGTTGTTTAAATTTGTACTCCGGCGGCCATGATGATGATAAATAGCTGGTTTATAGAGAGAGAGAAAAAAAAACTGAAGAAGCGAGGAGACACTGAGAGCACTTGTGTTGGTTGCTGCCTCTACTAAGAGGGGCTGCTGGTACTGTACTGTGTTGTGAAGAAGAAGCAGGAGGACAGACAGGCGGAGAAGAAAAGCAGAGGGGAAGAGGGATGGGAGGGGGGGAGAGAGGCATTGACGGGGGATCCCCTTCAGGAACTCAGTCCAATAGCTCCCCAAAGTGGCGCAGAATGACATAGCATCTGGTTTGCAATAATAATAATAATAATAATAAACCCTGGTAGAAGAAAGCCGTCCTGTTTTTTTTTTTTTGTGTGTGTGTTCTACATTTCTTTACCACGATCAACATTTGTTTGTAGGTGTTTTTCAAATGACGGAATAACGTAATGTGATTTTAATTCTTTTTTTTTTTTTTTTTTGAGCATCGTGGTTATTTCAAAGCAGGGAAGAAGAAAAAAAAAAAAAAAGCCCTGACACTGACAGGATGAGGCTGTGCGTCCCGCAGACCTGCATAGCAACAAGAATCCGCAGTCGATCGAAGAATAATCGATCGTATAGCCGACTAGGACCGAGTGGTACTGTAGGGAAACTGTATCTTGGAGAAGAAAAAAAAAAAAAAAGATAAAGAAAGATCGAAAAAGATTCACATCTAGACACTTGTTTTCTTGTTGTTGTTGTTGTTGTTGTTGTTTTTTTTGCAAACAATTATCTTTAAAAAAAATCAAGCTTGTCTTTCAGATGCAACCCATAATAACAACAATGCAAGTCGTAATTTTATGTATTTATAATAATAATAAGGCTATACACCATAGCCGTAATTATAGTGTTGTTTTTACTATTGTATTCTGCGCCATTGTTTAGTGGACAGTGTAGCCTACTTCAAAAGTCTACCTTGTATCAGACAGTTAATAAAGTGGGGTCATTGGGTTCGTTTGAATTGGGTGCAAAGCGGTGCTGAGTGAAACATTCAAGGAATACACAGTGGAGGGTGAAGATGTAGCACCTGGTTTGATAAAGTGTCTGTGGACATTTGCGCAGCCTGAATATGTTGGAAGTGTTTTGCTCAAGTATGATCAAAAGATACAAGCAGGCTTATTTTCGTTATAAAATAAGGTTGACGCATTTTTTTTCACCTATTCCACAACATGTCAGAGGGAAATATTGTACCACATCCATCTGTTAATTTGGTACTTTTAATTTGTTTTTGTTTTTTGATAAGCTAACCAATCAAGTGTGCCTTTATCTATTCAGAAAAGTATCCTCCTTAAGCTCAAGTGTCTTGGACCAGCTGAAAGACACATAGTCATGAACATGGAAACAGAGCTGGTTTTCTTATCTCATGAAGAGGTCATTTTATATATATAAACTCCTCAAATTTATTATTTCATTCACTTATTTTGCCCCTTTAGTAATACTAACTGTTTTATAATTATTATTTTACATTGTTGGAAAGCCTGATTAGTCACCTTTACAACAAGGTATGACTTGTAAGGATTGTGCATTCGTGGAATGAGTAACACAGCTAAACGTGTTGGTAGCGCCCAAAAAAAAAGATGTGCCAAAATCCCCTGCAGTGTTTTTCTGTTGGTATTCACTATAGTAAAAGGAATGCATGGACAGTTTATAGCATCAAAAGTTAGCTTTGGGAATGAACATACATTTTGCAGATGATGCCTACATTCTTTACCTTACATGAGGTTTGGCTGCAGGACTTCAAGTATGTGATTGAAATTTCCTTTCTTGTGAAATTTGCATCACCCCTCACCATTCCATTGTGCAGCCCCAGTTTCCAGGGTTTTCTGAGTAGAATTAAAACATAATTGTCCAGACCTCTCACAGCCAAGACTTACTTGATACTGATGGGTAGAAATGCAGGAAATAATGTCCGGAAATACTTTCGCTCACATCACTGATGCCAAAACTTTTAAGCAGATTGATATAGTCAGCAAGGTAACAAAGAGTTACAATAAGAAACGATTGTTGAAAAAATAGTACTGTATTTTGAAACATTACTTTTGGCTAAACATAGAAAGACTTCAAACTAAATAAATACATAAAAAATTAAAGCGCTGGAAGAACCAGTGTTATACTTCAGGCCTCCTACGTGCCATGGCCAAGGTTAAGGCTCAGGGCAAAGTAATGATTAATACACCAAGTTTCTGGAGCAGGTAAAACATTAAGTTCCCTTTCTCACCTTTTCTTCCAAACTAACACACACTTATTCAAACACATACACACAAACACCAAGTCACATTTTAGAGAAACCAAACACATCTCCTAACACCCGCGCATTAAGCTCTCTTCCAGTGGAACGGGGGGAAATGGCTGCCAGGATGCTTTGGGTTTTTGATTTCTCTTGTGGTTTGGCTTAGGACTATCTACAAGTTTTGGCCATATCAAGGTAGGATTTCTACAGTGAAAGCAGTCAAACACTTCAACAGAAGGTAGAAGAATGAGTAGATTATTAGTTCAGAAACCCACTTAGCATATTAGTCTGAGGGGTGTGAAGTCACAGGTAATGGTGTTTAAAACTCAACATTTCAACGGACACTGTATGAAATATGAGATTGCCTTGCTTTCAATATTTTTTTTTTGCTTTGAGCTGAGTTTAAAAACAAATAAAATGTATGTTGTTAATTAGGGAGTTAGGTGTGTTGTTTTTATGTGGTATACCGTTTGTGAAGTTTGTTTTCCTTTTCATTGTTTGTATTTGTAATGTATGTTTTAAAGATCTACCTGTCCAGCAACCACACACGTAAAATAGTTTCATAGTCTGGCTCAACAGATGTGTTGTCCATGTCCCCTGTCAAATAACCCTTTTCATAAATGAAACTTGGGAGGCCAAATTACATCATGGTCCAAAAAATGGATTGTCTTAATTTAATTTGATAAATTCTTTTTGTTTTTGTTGTTTTTCAGCCTGAAAATTGGTTTGTTTAGTAAACATCAGAAAACAAATATTTGAACAGTTGAAGATGTTGACAGTTTTGTCCGGATTACTGTCCTTTTGACTGAAAGACCAACAGCCTCCGGGGCCAACTGTTGGCGCGCTGCTGCATACAGGCTACAACTTGTTAGACAGGCACACGCCTCTGCAGGTTGTTGTTTTTTAACTCTCTCAAGTATCTAAGTTACTGTTCTCATTCAGCCTCAAACAACACAACCAGATACACACTATATCTACTCATGAGAATGAGGAAAAATTACACACGGTGAACACAGGCCTGACAGAGAAAAGTACACTGTGAGTATTTTCTTGTTTTTAAAGTTTATTTATGTCTTTATTTTAGAGAAAGGACAGTAGAGAGAGAGCAGCGATTCACATGCGGGAAAGGAGCCACAAGTTGGATTCGAACCTTAGCCACCCACCTTGTGGGACACAGCCTTCGTACATGGGGTGCATGCTCAAACCAGTAGCCTACCAGCACCGCCGTTTGAGTCATTTCACATTGTAGGTGTTTTATCTTATGGGAACAGGGATCAAACTAGTTTACTTTTTGGGATATTTGTATAAAGGTCATCCTGTTGCTCTGACTTGGTATGGCATGTAAACAGCAGGTCAAAGAATTTGAGGAGACCACAAAAGAGACCACCTGTTGTCTGTTTAAGAAAACCTGCAGCTGTTTTGAAGAGAAAAGAAGGTGGGCTTAAAGGGTCCAGGCAGAGTGAGTAAGAAATAAAGTTGTAGAAAAAGGAGAGCGCTGTAGCTTAAAGCAACTGAGAAACAAGTAAGTGTGCATGCATTGTTATTTCTATGTGAGTTTAACAGACTCACGTGGCTTTACAGGACTGGTTTGAACTTGAGTTTGTCACAAAAAACAGACATATTTGTAGTGAAAGACAAAAGTGGAGAGAGAGAGAGAGAGACCAAGGTTAAGTGAAACAAAAACACAGCAGTCATGGCAGAGAGTAAAGAAGCATAGTTTTAAAATGAGGTCTGGTTTGAGTTAAAAAGGTATTCCTCTGTCTCTCTCTCTCACAGCCAGGAGCCTTTGGTAAACTTGGAATTTAAAAGTACAAGAATGAACTCTGTGTCCCTGGTTAAAAACACCAAAAAAAAGTAAACTTGTTTAAAAATCTTGTTGACCCTAAAGTCTTTATCTGAATCATTTGCAGCAAAGATTCTTTATAGTGTTGGAAAAATGGATATTCGATGATTGTTAGACCAATAAATATATCTACTTATCTATGGTGCAGTAATGTCGAATTAGTGTATGAAGTTAACCTTGTTTGGTGAGGTGGTGGAACAGTATTACCCTTCATTATACATGCATCTATATGTTCTTTTACTCAATAAGAAAACAGGATTTAGAATTACATGTGGCGCTTTAATGTGACCATTTAAGAGTCCTCTTTTCTTCTCTCTAAATCTTAATATTATTTTCTCATTTACTCAACCATCCACTCAGCAAGACAAGGGCCATTAAAGAAAAATCTGTTTTAGATGGACTTACTCTGTACTAGCACATTGACTTTAAATTGGATGACTCAAGTTATAAACTGGATTGTGATTGCAAAATGGGCTGGTCAATTATGTTTCACATTGGATATCAAGCTGAGGCAAGTCAAAGTAAGTGACTATAGGAACATCCTCCGAGTCATGCCCGTTTGCTGTGTTCTAACACAGTCCGTTTCTGTGTTGTAATAACCTTTTTGGTGGTCATCATTTTTTCCTCTCTGTGTATCTTTTTCACAGGTGTTCTCACAACCAAGATGGCCACCAACCACAGCAATTACAGCGCCTTCTACTGCAAATTCAACGAGGACTTTAAATATATCCTCCTTCCTGTCAGCTATGCCCTGGTCTTTGTTATTGGCCTGGCACTGAACGCGACAGCCTTGTTTGTGATTGTGTTCCGCACTAAGCGCTGGAAGCCCTCCACCATCTACATGTTCAACCTGACGATGTGCGACACGCTCTACATCTTCACCTTGCCCTTCCTTGTCTATTACTACGCAGACGAGAACGACTGGCCCTTCACTGAACCATTGTGCAAGCTCATACGCTTCCTTTTTTACGCCAACTTATACGGTACAGTCCTAGAATCGAATACAGCAACAAAACGCAGATTTATAAACTGTATGTTACAATAATGGCAGTACGGCATTCAACAACAAGAAAGTAGGCCTATCTTATAATATGTCTATTATGATCTGTTGTAAATTACAACACCAAATGATATAATACATAGATATTAGAATATTTAACAAAACACGGCGCACACTGTAAGATACACAAGACTAACTAACAATATGGTACACACCACAACACCATGCTACACTGTAAGCTACAATGTTGAGTGCTGTAGCATGATGCATTTTGGTACACTACATTTGGCTATGCTGCAAGACACTATTGGCATGACATGACACCCTCTACATCAAGTGTGGAATTCCAACAAAAAAAAGGTAGAGGACCCAATTGCAGTCCAACAAAAAATATGTATTCAACCAAAAGGCAAAAGGGAAACAAAACGTACTTAATTAAATATTCAAAGAAAATCCCCAAATGCAACAGCAGATTTTGCAAAGCACATACAAACAGGTAGGTAGACGTCTGACAATGAACTGACATTAAGGGAAGAAACTCATAACGTGGACCCGAAAAATGACCACTGAATGACCACAAGGGCTCAGTCTACTGAAACCCCTACTGTAAAGTCTGCACTGCATACTGAACTGTGGCTTTTCAGAAAGGACCACTGACTAAATACAAGGGGCAATCAAACCCAGGTGAGACAAAAGATACAGGTGTAGAGCGCAATCAAAACTGAAGGAAAACACACAGAGGCAGGAAGAAAGAGTGGGGACAAGAACTACAAAATAAAACAGGAAACACTAAAGACACACAGAACTCTCAAGAATGTAACAATAAAAATACACACTAGAACTTAGAGAAACACAAGGAAGAGAAATTACTAAATAAAACAGGAAACACTAAACTAGGAAACATTAAGAAAAAGAAACACACAAGGGAAACAAGCAACACCAGAGAAGAATGAGACAAAGGAAATCTAAACTCTGAAATACACAAAATGAAAAACTAAATGAAAATACTAAATCATGACACTCTAGCCAACAATATGCAGGCCTATTCGTTCTGAATTTAAAACAAGATGTATCTGACTTTACGTCAGCTCAATGAAACATTGTGATATGACACAACACAAGATATATTGCTTATATATATTAATACTTATAAAGACACACCACTGATTAAGAAAATACTTTACTCTCAAATGTGTACTGATCCAAAATATTCTAACATTTATTTTAAGATAAGGATGTCTAAACATGATATGAAAAAGGATGTCAATACATTTCTTTTATTTTGGCAGGTTCTATCCTCTTCCTGTGCTGTATCAGCCTACATCGCTTCATTGGTATCTGCTACCCAGTCCGCTCCATGAGCTGGGTCAGTGCGCGTCGGGCCAGACTGGTATCTGTGGCAGTGTGGGCCATTGTTTTTTGCTGCCAGGCGCCTATTCTATACTTCTCAAGAATCAGGTGATTAAAAAAAGTACAACTTCCTTTTCTCTTTCTTTCTGTTTTACTTTTCTTAAACTTTCTTTCTTTCACTGAATCACTTGCTTTCTTTGTCCTTTAATTCAAAGCTTAATCAATTCATTGTACTCTGTTCATCTTTTGACTATTGATTTTTGTGGCAGACCAATTCTTCCAGGCGCCTTATCTTAGTGGGCTCTAATGAGACTCACTTAAATGAACAGACAATCTACTATTTAACCCATTACAGTTTATGACTTTCTTTCATCGACCCTATCTCCTTTCCTGTGGGTCGATGCCAAACATGTCAGCAGTATCATTAAACAATCTGAACAACTGTGATCTGCTTTCTCCTTTACCAGGGCTCGGGACACTGGGCGGGTCTGCTACGACACCACAAGCCCAGAGCTTTTTGATGACTTCCTGGTGTACAGTTCGATCATATCAGTTCTCATGTTTGCCCTGCCCTTCATGGTGGTGATGGTATGCAATGGCCTTATGGTGCGGAAACTTCTGGAGCCAGGCTGGGGCTCTGATGGGGGACCTGATAGCGAGAGAGGGGGTCTGTCGGCTAATCGCTCCAAGCAGAAATCAGTGAAGATGATCATCATTGTGCTGGGAACGTTCATGCTCTGCTTCCTCCCTTTCCACCTCACTCGGAGTCTTTACTACTCCTTTAGATACCTAAGGCAGCTCAATCCAGCACAGGTGATGACAAACACTTGT